>NC_064858.1:85489142-85691642 GCF_024139225.1 Suncus etruscus
AAGAGTGGTGAGTGCAGTTAAATAAACAATTACACTAATGTAGGGTTTCAAACTCAATTTACCTGGGGGCTGCAGGAGGCAAAGTTGGGGTGAGGCAGGGCCGCATAAGGGATTTTGCTTACCGAATATTCGCAATAAAAAATCGCATTAGTAAAAAAAAAAATCACAAAAAATCGCATTAAACATTTGCATACCCCGAAGGGAACTGCTGGGGTATGCGAATGTTTAATGCGATTTTTATTGCGATTATTCGGTAAGCGAATAATCGCGAATACTGCGATATTTGAATGCCGGCCACAGGCCACAAAATGTTGTACGGAGGGCTGCAAACGGCCCGCGCGGGCCGCGAGTTTGAGACCCCTGCACTAAGGTATCAGAGAGATAGCATGGAGATAAGGCGTTTGCCTTTCATGCAGAAGGACGGTGGTTCGAATCCCGGCATCCCATATGGTCCCCTGAGCCTGCCAGGAATAACTCCTGAGCACCGCCGGATGTGACCCCAAAACCAAAACAAACAAACAAACAAACAATTACACTAACAACTACCAGGTTAATGATAGAGAGAGAATATAATGCCTGTCTAGAAGACAGGCAGTGCTTGGGGGAGGAAGGAGTTGAGGGTATTGGTATAGGAAGGTTGCACTAGTCAAGGGGGTGTACTTTTTTAGGACTGAAACCCAACTACAAACATGTTTGTAATCATGGTGCTCAAATAAAGATATATATATATATATATAAAAAGGCAGCCCAAAATTGATGATAATAACTTCAAGGTCAAACTCAATGTTATTTGCTTGTATCTGAAAGTTCTGAATTTCTTTGACTTTCTTGAAATATTTTCCAAAAGAAAAAAAAAAAGACTCAGGAGAGATTAGGAGTGGGGGTAGGGTGTTTGACCAGTATGTGGCTGACCCCGGTTTGATCCCTCACATCTCCAGCACTGCCAGCAGTGATTCTTGAGTGCAAAGGTAGAAATAAGGCCTGAGCACTGAAGAGTGTGGCCCAAAAGCAAAAATCAAACCAAAACCAACCAACCAAACAACACCCCCAACAGAAATTAAAACCAAACCAAAACAGAACAAAAAAGCATTCTGGAGAAAATAAACATTGTGGTCCACCCCTCCAAACGACCCACATTCTGTGTGACAAATGGTTGTATTATGAGGTTGAACAAAGAACAAAGAGATTCAGAGTTCTGGAAAAGTTGAAGAATTTCAAAGAGTTTTATTACTCTTTGACTCTGTGGGGTCCCAGACTCAACTCATGCAGCCCTAAACATAGTTTTCCCAAGTTTTTTTTTAAAGAACGGTGCACATCCATATAGTGCAAATGTGCACAAGCAGATACGCAGAATACAATGTCATGGTAAAGGGGACTATGACTACAATTGCAAGGTTATTTTAGCACTTAACAATCAGTTAAGGTTTTTCGTTTTCAGGTTTATTTTCAGTGTCTAGCTTTAAGGGAGTGTCTGTCCTTGGTTGATTACTTACCCAAGGGCTATTGGGCACTCCCCTGAGAAGTGTAAATCACTGGTCACAAGCACAGACACAGACAAGGGTTATCTATGGAGATTGTTTTAAAAAACATCAGTCAAATGGTGGTCTGGGTGCAAGTTCATAACTGGGTGCCCTGGAGATAAAAGGACCTTATAAATCGACATTCCTTTCTTATATTGGTACCTGAACTCTTGCAGGAAGGGCTGTCAGGAACCATGCAACCCTTTAATGGCCTTTTTGGATAAATCGATTAGATCATTTTGTTTACATTTATCCATCTTTTAAAACTTATATGAACTCTCACACCCTGCTATAGCAGCAGAAAATTTTTTTTGGGCCACTCCCGGTGCTCAGGGGTTACTCCTGGCTATGCGCTCAGAAATCACTCCTGGCTTGGGGGACCATATGGCATGCTTGGGATCGAACCGCAGTCCTCAGTTCGGTCCTAGGCTAGCTCTGGCAAGGCAGACGCCTTACTGCTCTGCGCCACTGCTCCGGCCCCGAAGCAGCAGAAATTTTCTATAAATTCCGGCCCTCTATTATTCTTTGTGGATAAAACTTTATTTCCAATACTTTTTTTTTTTTTTTTTTTTTTGGGTTTTTAGGTCACACCCGGTGATGCTCAGGGGTTACTCCTGGCTGTCTGCTCAGAAATAGCTCCTGGTAGGCACGGGGGACCATATGGGGCGCCGGGATTCGAACTGATGACCTCCTGCATGAAAGGCAAACGCCTTACCTCCATGCTATCTCTCCGGCCCCAATTTCCAATAATTTTTTATTGTGACCAAAGTGAACTACAGATCTTTCACAGTAATATTTTAGGTCCATAGTGACATTGAATCAGGGGAATTCCCACCATCAGTGTTGTCCTCCCTCCACCCCTGTTCCCAGCATGCATCCCATATCCCCTTCCTGTGCCCCTCCAGCTGCTAATATAAGTGGTTCCCTCTGTGTCTAGCTTGTTGTAAATTGGGTATCGATTCTGTTGTCGTTGGCTTTAGATTTGGTGTTTAAGTTTGATCATTTTTTTTAAAAATTTCTAATCAATGTTCATATGACTGGTCTTGATACCATCCATTTTCCCCCCATCAATTTATGAGGCAGAAAAGATGATTCAGGTTATGTGGTTCTGTTTGAAAAGAAAAGAAAAAAAATAGGAAAAAGAAGAAAAAGGAAAAAGAAAAGAAAGGAAAGAAAACAAACAGAAAACAAAAAGCAAACAAAAAACCCCGGAGGAATCTATCTAGAGGTTATAAATATCAATTTAAAACTTTTTATTGGGCCCAGAGAAATAGCACAGCGGTAGGGCGTTTGCTTTGCAAGTGCTGACCCAGGATCAAGGGTGGTTCGAATCCCAGCATCCCATATGATCCCCCGAGCCTGCCAGGAGTGATTTCTGAGCAAAGAGCCAGGAGTAATAACCTCTGAGTGCTGCCCCCCCTCAAAAAAAACTTTTTATTTAAAACATATTTAAGCTGGGGCTGGAGTGATAGCACAGTGTCAAGGCGTTTGCCTTGCATGCTGCTGATCCAGGACTGACTTGGATTCAATCTCTGACATCCCATATGGCCCCCTGAGTCTGCCAGGGCGATTTCTGAGCAGTCAGGAGTAACCCCAGAACGCTGCTGGGTGTGGCCCCCAAAACAAACAAACAAAAAAGTTAAAGCTGCTTTATTGAGATATAATTCATATGTGATAAAATTCACTGATTTAGGGGCTGGAGAGATAGTACAGTGGGTAGGGTATTTGCCTTGAGCACAGCTGATCTGAGTTGAATTTGTAGAATCTTAGATGGTCCCCTATTTAAGCTCTATATAAGTCCCACCTGGAATGATCTCTCAGCTAAGAGCTAGGAGTAAGCCCTGATTAGTGCTAGGTGTGTCTCCCTAAATTCACAGATGTAAAGAGCACACTTCATTTATGTATGTATGTATGTATGTATGTATGTATGTATGTATGTATGTATGTATGTATGTATGTATGTATGTATGTATGTCACACCCGGTGGCGCTCAGGAGTTACTCCTGGCTCTGTGCTCAGAAATCACTCCTGGCAGGCTCGGGGGACCATATGGGATTCCATGCTGGGATTTGAACCACCATCCATCCTGGATAGGCTGCTTGCAAAGCAAACACCCTCGAGCTGTGCTATCTCTCCGGCCCTAAAGAGTACACTTCAGTGGTGTTAATATATCTACAGTTTTATAACCATCCCCATGGATCTAATTTCACATTTTTTTTCTCCCTTAAAGGAAATCCTGTCCCCATTCATTTCCAGGGCCTGATCGCCCTGCTTGGGAGTGAGTTCTGAGCACAGAGCCAGGATTAATTTTGAGCACTGTGTGACCCCAAAAACAAAAACAACAAAATAAAAAATTTTTTCCTTTAATTTTTTAACATTTTTATTGTGAAAGTACAATGTGCTTGCAAGAAAATGTAGAAACAAATATGTAGAATTTAGCAATTACCCTTGTAAGTCTCACTGACGTCATTACCACTAGTTAAATTTTTGTTAAAATCATTTTCTTGTTTTTCTGTTTTCCCTCTGATTGCCTCTTTTACAACTGAATTGACATGTATATTCTTTATTAGTTTCAGGTTCATGTATAATGTTTCAATATGTAACTACTGTAAAAGGATTTTTTAATCATAAAAATATTGTGAAACAGGGGCCGGAGAGATAGCATGGAGGTAAGGCGTTTGCCTTTCATGCAGGAGGTCATCGGTTTGAATCCCGGCGTCCCATATGGTCCCTTGTGCCTGCCAGGAGCAATTTCTTAGCCTGGAGCCAGGAATAACCCCTGAGCACTGCTGGGTGTGACCCAAAAACCACACAAAAAAAAATATTGTGAAATGATTACTCCAATAAACTAGTTACCATCCATCACCACAAATAGTTACTAAACCACCCTTTTCTTGTGATGAGAACTTGAAAAATCTCAGCAACTTTAAAATACATAGACAATATGTTTTTTTTTTTGTTTTTGTTTGTTTGTTTTTGGATCACACCTGGCAGCGCTCAGGGGTTACTCCTGGCTCTATGCTCAGAAAGAGCTCCTGGCAGGCTCAGGGGACCATATGGGATGCCAGTATTGGAATCACTGACCTTCTGCATGCAAGGCAAACACCTTACCTCCATGCTATCTCTCTGGCCCCTCGACAGTATGTTTTATAAACTATAATACCATTCTGCTCATTACCTCCTAATGACATATTTATCTTATGATTAGAAACTTGTACTTTTTTTTGTTTTTGTTTTTTTCGGCTATATCCAGTGACGCTCAGGGGTTACTCCTGGTGCTCAGAAATCACTCCTGACTTGGAGGACCATATGGGATGCTGGGGGATTGAACTATGGTCCGTCCTAGGCTAGCGCACGCAAGGTAGATAGATGCCTTACCGCTTGCGCCACCACTCTGGCTCCAACTTGTACTGTTTGACCCTATTTCATCCACTTGCCTCTGATTTTATTTTATTTTTTAGAATCCACATATAAATGAGACCATTTATAAAATATATATAAACTAGCTATGGTTGTATTCCTAAAAACTTTTTTTTGTTTATTTGTTTTTGGGTCACACCAGGCAGTGCTCAGGGGTTACTCCTGGATCTACATTTAGGAACTACTCTACTATATGGCAGACCAAATGGGATTTTGGAGTTTGAACCTGGGTCTCTGCTCACTACACTATTTCTCCAGCTCCAAATAAATCTTTTTTTGTTTGTGCTCAGAGTTTACTTAACTCTCCAATCTTTGATTTTTTTTTTTTTTTTGGGCCACATCCATTTGATGCTCAGGGGTTACTCCTGGCTAAGCGCTCAGAAATTGCCCCTGGCTTGGGGGACCATTTGGGACACTGGGGGATTGAACCACAGGCCTTCCTTGGCTAGCGCTTGCAAGGCAGACACCTTACCTCTAGTGCCACCTCACCGGCCCCATTCTTTGATTTTTAAACTGAATTTATAGTTGTATTCATGTCACATACTTTAAAAATATTTGACAGAAATAACTTCAAAAATCCTACTTTTATTTTAATAATTAGATGAAAAAAATAAAACATTTTTGGAGTTAACCACATTGTTATTTAAATTACATGATAACACTAAAACAAAACCTAATTTAATTTTTTTTTTTTTGGGTGTGTGAGTGTGAAGTTATGTGAATGAAGTTAACCTACCAATAGCAACTGTTTCATTTATCATATAAGGCTAACAAACAGAATCAAAACTGTCATTTTTTTTGTTTTTGTTTTTTGGGTCATACCCAGCAACCTCAGGAGTTACTCCTGGCTCTACACTCAGAAATCGCTCCTGCCAGGCTCAGGGGGGACCATATGGGATGCTGGGATTCGAACCACCGTCCTTCTGCATGCAAGGCAAATGCCCTACTTCCATGCTATCTCTCCAACCCCCAAACTGTCCTTTTTTTGGGAAGTCATATATGTGGTGTTGCTCAAGGCTTATTCCCGGCTTTATACCTCAGGGATCATTTCTGGGAGGTACTGGGCATCATAATATGGTAAGAGATTGAACTTGGTTAGCTGCTTGCAAGGCAAGATTGCTACCTGCTATATTATTGCTTTGACCCCCCCCCTAACTTGTTGATTAAAATAATTAAGAGGCCCTTTGGATGGGCTTGAATGGTGGTGGATAGTGATGGAGGCCTTTCACCTCCAGCCCAGGACCACGTGTTTCTGACCCTGGAAGGTCTGCAGTTTCAGGCAGAGGCAAGGAAATCAAGAAATATCAATCAAGGCAAGGTTACAAGAAATATCAGCTTTATTCATGCCCTAGCCAACATGTGTGGCTTATCATAACCATTTACGCTGATCCTTATTCAGCCCTGCATTCTAACTTGTCTTTCAGCCATCTCTCCTCCTGCAACTTCTCCAACTCCATCCATGCAAATCCCCTTGTGCCCCTGAGGCCAAACTTTTTGTAACATCCCCAAGACTCCTCCCAGAAATGGGAAGATCTTTCTTGTAGGTAAGGTTACACGAAGAATGCAGGGTGGGGTTACACAAATTCTCATTCGTTTAAAGTGGAAAGTGATATTTATAGAGTGACATGTAAATCACCTGAAATTATGGATGTACATATTTGTTTCTGGATACAGACTTAAAACAGTGACTAATATTTTCCCATTTTATTTATTTAAAATATTTTATTAAAAATTAACTTACAGGGCCTGGAGAGATAGCACAGCGGCGTTTGCCTTGCAAGCAGCCGATCCAGGACCAAAGGTGGTTGGTTCGAATCCCGGTGTCCCATATAGTCCCCCGTGCCTGCCAGGAGCTATTTCTGAGCAGACAGCCAGGAGTAACCCCTGAGCATTGCCGGGTGTGGCCCCCCCCCAAAAAAAAAACTTACAAAGGTTCTTTTTTGTTTGTTTTTGAGACACACAGCTGTACTTAGGTCTTATTTCTGACTCTGCATTCAAGAATCACTCCTGATAGGCTTGGGGAACCATATGGGAAGCCAGGGATTGAATCTGGGTCTGTTGCATGCAATGCAAGTGCCCTACTATCTATACTATCTCTCTGGCCCCATAATTTACAAAGTTATTAATAGTGAATTTTAGATATAAACTCTTCTAGCACCCATACTACCAACTAGGGTCAACTTCCCTCTACCAGTGTTTACATGTTCCCTCCCATATTCCCCTTATCTGCCAGGCTGACACCTTGATAAGAACATTGTAAAGTTTAGTGGTTGTATTTTGGATCTTGTATTTTCAGTCTTGTTGAGTCTGTGCTTTGGTTATATACTTCCCCAACATTACAAGTATACTTAAGGCTCTGTTCCCCTATTGTTTTCCTTTCTCTTCGTCTTTCTTCCCTCTCAGTTTCTTTTTCTCCCTATACTCTGGGGTCAGGGTGATACAGGGATCTCCCCTTTAAAAGACTGAATTCCCTTGGGTCAGTGTGATAGCACAGAAGGTAGGGCATTTGCCTTTTACATAGCCAACCCAAGTTTGATCCTTGGCATACTTTATGGTCCCCTGAGCCTGCCAGGAGTAAATTCTGAGCTCAAGAGTAATCCTTGAATGTTGTTGGGCGTGCCCCCCCCCAAATAAAACCTACCCACCAAAAGACATTTCATTCCCTTGTTCAGTTATTCTATATACTATAAATAAGTAAGGTCATCCCTTGTTTGAGTGACTAACATTTGAGGTGTATATAGATACTTCTTCAGTTTTCCTGGACTTATTCAATACAATTAGAATGGCTCCTATGTATCAATGGATATTTGCTGGCTAACTTTCTAAAGAAATCAATTACTTAGTTTAAAATTAAAAAAATTTTTTTTTGTCACATTACAGTACTCATAGCTTATTCCATGCTCCATGCTCAGGGATCACTCCTGGCAGTGTTCAAGGAAGCATATGGAGCGTCAGGATCAATGTGCCCTACACATTGTGCTATTTCTTTAGCTCCTAAATTTGCCCCTTTAAAGCGCATTGCTGTTAAATATTTATTACTCCCACAAACAAAGTTATAAATTTGTGCCTTACAAAATTACTGTGGCCCAGAGCCAGTGCATTTAGACTCCACCAATATAAATATTGCTGCATATATGTGTTTGGTTTTTTTGCCACACCCAGAGGTGCTCAAAGGTTACTCATGAAGGTGCTTGGGGGACCAAATAGGATGCTGGTGATCAAACCAGGTTGGCTACATGCAAGGCAAACACTCTCTTCGCTGTGCTATCACTCTGGATCCAGACTCCAGCAATATTACTTTGTTTTCTGTACAAAATTCATGTAACAGAATTTCTCACAGCTCCTACAAACATTTAGTTTAGGACTCAGTATATCTACCTTGTACCATAGGCCATAGCACTATTGACTGCTTAGTCAAATGAAAACTAGGGGGGCAACACTATGGATCTCATTTCTTCTGATCACCGCAGACTGGTATGTTATTGTTGGTTTATTAATTGTTTATTGTCTAATTGTTCATAGATTTTGACATCCTTTGTCATTTGCCAAGGGTCGCACCAGAAGGCATCCCTTTCTGCCTTTGCTCACTTAAGTGGCTCAGCTTCACAATAGACAAAGGGCTCTTTTAAATTCCAGCAGTCTGGCTGACTGGGAAAATGTACAGTAGACAGGGCCTAGCAGCAGGGTGTGTCCGCCAAAAGAAACAAAAAACAAATCAAAAAGAATTCCTAGTAGCCTCATCACTTACTTGCCCAACTTTTGCACAGGATCAGAAAGGAAGCAATTTTTTCTCCCAGGTCATCTCATTGAACTTGCAATTTGTATCCAGTGATTTCCCCAGTAGCCCAGAGTTAGGACATAAAATAAACCCAAGATATCAGTTGAGATTGAAAAAATAGCATACTGTGTCTGGTTGTATAGTGGCTAAGTAGTTATCTGTGCAACATTGCTGATTTGGGTTTAAGCCTCAGGCATCCCAAATGGTCCCCTAAACCCTGCCAGAAGATCATGGATTTCTGAGCACCATTAGTGTGGTTCAAAAACAAAACAACAAAGCAAAACAAAACAAACAAAAACATCTTTTGTGTCTTCATAGCTAATGGCCTGGGCTTCTATCACTTAGGAGTAAGGTGGGTGAGGGTGGGTCATGCCACCTTTGGTTAGAGAGAAAAAACCCCAACTTTCAGAATTGTCCTTGACTAGTGATTCTTCCTGCATTCTGAGCCAGAACCCATCTGCTCAGAAATTATCCTGGTGACAAGACCAGAGAACAACTTGTCCTCATTTTCTTGTGTTCAAACGTTCTCTCCATTTCATTTGATGGTTGAACTCTTTGGAAATGGTTGGGAAAAGAGAGAAATGCATTAATGCTGTTTTTCTGGTAGATATAACTACTTTATAAGTGAGAATTCTCTTCAATGCCATTATATGAGTATGGTAAAAGATATAAGTACAAAGTGGAAGTCTTTAGACCCACCATAATTAAATAATTATTACTGTTTTGATTTTGGGTTGCATCCAGCGGTGCTCAGAGGTTACTCTTGAATATGCTGAGAGGGGGCCCGGAGAGATAACACAGCGGTGTTTGCCTTGCAAACAGCAGATCCAGGACCTAAGGTGGTTGGTTCGAATCCCGGTGTCCTATATGGTCCCCCTGCCTGCCAGGAGCTATTTCTGAGTAGACAGCAAGGAGTAACCCCTGAGCACTTCGGGTGTGGCCCAAAAACAAAAAACAAACAATCAAACAAAAAAATGCTGAGAGGACCATGTAATTGCTGTGACTGAGCTCAAGCTTCCCAGGTGCTCTAATTCTGTGAGCTATCTCCTATCTCCTGGCTCCTATTTTAATCATTATTAACAAGACTCCATTTAAAAGGAAAAATCCCACTGAAGAAGAGTATATAAGTGCAGTAGTTTCTGAACCCTCAACCAGTTATCTCCAATTTCTCCAGGAATTATCTAAAATAGTTACCATTTCTCTCAATGCCCTAATCTATAATCTCTGTCAGATGGGAAGAATTGAGAATACTGAATGAAAGATCTCCCATTTCCAATAGTCCTACTGACCACCATAATTTCTCCCCTTGTAATTTTATAGAGAATTTATGTAGTCTCTTATGGAAATCCAATTCCTTCTCCTGGGGTCTAAACCCAAATCTTTCCTGCTTTTCTTTTTTTTTTTTTTTTTTGGGTCACACCCGGCGGTGCTCAGGGGTTACTCCTGGCTGTCTGCTCAGAAATAGCTCCTGGCAGGCATGGGGGACCATGTGGGACACCGGGATTCGAACCAATCACCTTTGGTCCTGGATCGGCTGCTTGCAAGGCAAATGCCGCTGTGCTATCTCTCCGGGCCCATCCTGCTTTTCTTAGCCTATCTTTCCACTTGCCCCAGAAGCAGGTAGATAGGTTTCTTCCAAGTTTAGGAATAGATCCAGTCACTATTTAGATAAGATGGCCTTTAGAGTAATATATATATTTATATAAAATATATAACAATATTATATATTTTATATATCATACATAATATATTTTATATAGTATATATTATATAAACATACAATATATAATATATTAATATAATATAACATTTATATATAAATTTATGTTATGTATTTATATATGCAGACTAACATATATAAATATATACATTTGGCCACACCTGGCAGCCCTCAGGGTTTACTCCTGGCTCTGCTCTCAGAAATTATGCGTCGAAGGTTTTGGGGACCATATGAGATATCAGTAATTGAAGTCTGGTTGACTTTCACTATGCCCTATCCACTGTGCTATTACTCTGGAGAAAGGAGGGGCTAATGATGTATGTTGGGGCAAATATTGTCTGAAATTGAAACCAACCTGAAGGCATGAAAACCATTGACACAAAAGACCATTCTTTGGAGTCCAGAAAACCACTGAGATGCAGAATTATATTCCAGGTAGTTAGATGATCTTCTGAGGAGAGATGGCTAGATCCTGGGCAGTAAAGTTTCCACCACTAGAGCAAAGGCCATTCTAAGAATACCAAAAGAAGGACATGGGCTAAAACACCAGTACAGTGGGCAGGGAGCTTGCTTTGTATACAGCCTACTCAGATTCTAATCACAGAATCTCATATAGTTCCACCTCCTTCTTCCCTCCACTCCCACCCCTGAGCATCACCAGCAATTATTGTTGAGCAATAAATTAATCTCTGAGCACTGCTGGGTTGTCTTTAAAACAAAAAACAAACAAGCAAAAAAAAAAAAAGAAATAAAAAAAAAACATAAAGCTATATGCAGCTTTCAACTCTTGGCAACTAACCTAGCAATAGACATGAAGGGTTGTTTGAGAAAATTATATATCAAACTTGGCAGAGCAAAGGTGCACATATCTCTTAAAGTAAGAACTAAAAGTATTTTCTTACTTTAGGGAAATGATCAGCACATCCCTGCCTGGAATGTGTACTTTGCTTTTTCCACACTGGAGAAGACCATTTTTTCTCTTGAGCACAAGTCAAAATCTTCCTTTCTCCTTCCCTTTCTTTATTTCCTAAATTAACTTGTCTTATTTCACTATTTGTATCATCCTGAAATTCTCTGTGAAGGAGAGGCAACAGTCCCTAAAAGCCTGGGTAATGTTTAGAACTGACTTTCCTTTCCTGCAAATGGCAATTCTTTACTCCAGTTAGAGTCACCAGCTCCCTGAGAAATCAGGTGGCGAGGTTTATTTCCTATCCAGTGTATAAGAGGACATTTGCCTCGTTAGGCTGCTGAGATACGAAGTCCATACAATTCTGGGGTTCATTGCAGACT
Source organism: Suncus etruscus (assembly GCF_024139225.1). NCBI lineage: Eukaryota > Metazoa > Chordata > Mammalia > Eulipotyphla > Soricidae > Suncus > Suncus etruscus. Next base: position 85,500,871 of record NC_064858.1, read on the forward strand.
TTTATCAGTTCTGAACTTTCCAGACATTCTCTTGGATGACTCAGGTGGGCAGAGAAGGAAACGGTAACTTTCTTTCTTGAGGTTGCTGCCTCTCTCTCACATCACATTAGACATCTGGGGAACCCTACTCCTCCAGTGGTGGGTGGGGGTGGGCATCTTCCATTGGCAACAGAACTTCCCTGACTTGCTTTTCCCTTTGAATTTAGCTGGTAGGGCATTTGCCTTGCACTCACCCCGTATTGCAGAGCCAGGAGTAAGCCCTGAGCACCACTGGATGTGATCCCAAAACAAAAGTACAAAGTAAAAAAAAAAAAGAAGGGCTGGAATGATAGCTCAGCAAGTAGCCAACTTGCACTTAGCCAACCTGGGTTCAATTCCCGGCATCCCATACAGTCCCCTGAAGCCTGGGACTTTACTCAGGAATAATTTCTGAGCACAGAGACAGGAGTAGCCTCTGAGTGCCGCTAGGTGTGACCTAAAAACAAAACAAAACAAACAAGCAAAAAGAACCCAAAGTAAAATTCTTGAAGAAGAGAAGTAGTTTGTACCATCCTCTCTACTTCTTTTCCCTTGTACCCTCCTCTTCGAGAGAGGGCAATTTGGCTATTTTCTTTCATTTAAAAATTTTAGGCACTGACTTTCTGTAGTTAATGATAGGGTTTCATGCATACAATATTCCAATATTACACTACACTCTTCACCAGAGCTCTCACTTTCCCCCACTATTATATCAATGTAACCTTCTTTTCCCCTCCCCTTGTCAGGATAAGATATTTTTGTAGTCCCGTTCTCAGGAAATTTAGCAATTTTTTTTGTCAGTGTCACAAGTGTTCTTATTATTTCCAACTAACACATTAATGAACTTTTGTCAGCTTTGACCTCAGCTGATTTTGTTATAGTATTTTCTTTTCAATAAGTTTTTTTCTTGGATATCCTTTTTCTGTATAGTGCAGGATCCCTACAACTCACACCAGTCCTATTCTCTACAAAGAACCAATTTTGTAAACTTCTTTTTTTTTTTTTGTGTGGTTTTTGGGTCACACCCGGCAGTGCTCAGGGGTTACTCCTGGCTTCATGCTCAGAAATTGCTCCTGGCAGGCACGGGGGAACCATATGGGATGCCGGGATTCGAACCGATGACCTTCTGCATGAAAGGCAAACACCTTACCTCCATGTTATCTCTCCAGCCCCACTTATTTTTATTAAGTTAGAAGTGAAACTTCTGGGGCCGGGCGGTGGCGCTGGAGGTAAGGTGCCTGCCTTGCCTGCGCTAGCCTAGGACGGACCTCGGTTCGATCCCCCGGCGTCCCATATGGTCCCCCAAGAAACCAGGAGCAACTTCTGAGCATAGCCAGGAGTAACCCCTGAGCGTCACAGGGTGTGGCCCAAAAACCAAAAAAAAAAAAAAAGAAGTGAAACTTCTATTTTTATGCCCTTTAGTTTGATAAGGAAGTTTTACACATTATATTATAGTGACAAGTTCTTTAGTTCCGGTGGTCTGAGGACACACTTTAAGTCTCATATATATAGTCATTTCTCATTTGTCATAGAGCTGAAAGGATAATATATCATATGCAACAAAGTTTTCTTAGACTTTAATAACCTGATTTTAAAAAATGTTTCTGGATGACATATCAAGTTGACAATTCTGATTCAAATTTTAAAAGTTTTAAGGCACAGGGACAATTGGGTTTAGGAAGTACAATATGTAATAACTTTGGAAGTACAAAGTGTGAATGTAAGTACAAATTGTAGATGTAAAACCAGTTGTACCTTTGTCCATCATTATTCAGTGTTTGGGTGCACATTTATAATAGAAATTTTGTTTGTCTCTTGCAATGGGCCTCAAGGGGGCCTGCGATGGATGTCAAACAATTGTTTTCTGAGCATGACTACTTAATAAATATTCATTGAATGAGAAAGCAGATATAGACTCAGCAGAGTTTTATAGATGCAAAGAATTTTTTATTGAGATGTGCTACAATCTTTTGGAGTGGGTGGAAGTGGTAATAAGATGGTAGTTTATATGAAACACTCATATAGAAGTAACAGGAAGAAAAATAGTGTGGCCAAAAACATTAGCTGTAATTAAGGGAGAAATACTGGGGGGAAATTCATGCAATTTCTGGATAACTGGCTAAACAATTCTTTACTCATTCTTTACATGGGAAAAATAGATTTTCATGGGCATAGCAGATAACAATGTGATATCACTATCAGAGGACCCACTAAACTCCTAAATCTTTTGACAGCATCTGTGTATATGTGTTTAAAAAGTCAAATGAAGTATGGCGCATGCTCCCTCTGTCTCAACACATAGATAATTCTGCTACTAAATATATGCATATTTTTTGGTTTTTGGACCACACACTCTGGCCCCCTTCTAATTATATTCTTAGAATCAATTTTTAGTTGTGAAATTGAGAATAATCACTAAGATGGTGATAAATGAGTTTTCTTGTTTTGCTATCAGATGATCAAGATGGAAGACAAGACCTCAACAAAATCCCACTGTTCATGGTGAAACTGAAGCAAGACTTGCATCATTTCTTTTTTTTTTTTTTTTTTTTTGGTTTTTGGGCCACACCCGGTAACGCTCAGGGGTTACTCCTGGCTATGCGCTCAGAAGTTGCTCCTGGCTTGGGGGACCATATGGGACACCGGGGGATCGAACCGCGGTCCGTCCAAGGATAGCGCAGGCAAGGCAGGCACCTTACCTTTAGCGCCACCGCCCGGCCCCGACTTGCATCATTTCTGATGTGATTTGCCATTGTAGTGGATTTGTGCTTGAGCAGCCGAATTCAGCTGAATATTGCATATATTACACAAAGTAAAAAAAAAACAAAGACACACAAAAAACAATGTCTCACATTTTGTCTCTTGTAAATGACTACTGAATCTTTAAAAGCATTTGCATTTTTATTTTTTAAGAGCAGATTAATTTTCTTTTTATGTTATCTAAAACTATAGTTAATTTTCATGCTACCAGTTTTATTTCTTCATAAAACTTATACATATTTTGGACTAACATCCTTTAATGTTGCATTGCTATATCAATTTTATATCTAGAGAAACTTATGTGTACTGAGGTATGGTATTAAATATAATTGTAAATTGATGATGTATGAACATGGAAAACATTGAAAAACCCAAATATTTGGGTTTGATTAATCTGTATTGAGTCAGAAAAAGAAAGAGGCCTTTATGATCTCTCATATGCAACTTTTTTGTTATCTATTTCTTATCACATGATTTAACTTTTAGAGAAATTTATTTTGGTAGTCTGTATTTTACTCTGAAAAATTATTTTCAGTATATATTATTTATAAAGTTTATATTTTTCATGAAATAAAAAAAAAAGAAACCAATACAGAGCACCACTAGAGGGGAGATTTGCTTCACTGTGAAGAAGATAGGTGGAGGCTATAATGTGGGATTGAAAGTTCAACCAGAACCCTGGGTAGGGCCGGGGTGGGGTAGGGTGGGACGAGTTGACACATAGCAACATTACCTCTGCACCTTTCCCCAGCCCTGCTAATATAAAAACTATGTATATAGGCCTAAGTACCCATAGAAGTCAACAGAGAAAAGTAATCTGATAAAGATAGCCAGCAGCTGAAAATGTGGTTCAGTGATAAAGTTTTTTGCGTATGTGTACCTGGCTTGGATTCAATTATTGGCAACAAACAAACAAAACAAAACAAACAAGTAAAATACCATATTATTGGAAAAGTAAAACTCCCCAAGATGACAATTCAAATAACACACACCTCAACAAAAACACATAAAATAGAAATTTAGTGAAGAAAAATGGGCAGAAAAAAATATAATAGATGACAGGAGCTGGAAAGATAATACAGCTGGTGGGCATTTGCCTTGCACTTGACCAACCAGGGTTTAGCCCCTGATTCACATATGTTCTCCAAAGCCCTGGTAAGAGCTTTGAGCACAGAGCCAGAAATAAGCCCTGAGCACATACACATGTGGTTCCCAAACAAAGTATATATAATACATGGTAAATGAGACTCTAAGGAAGCCAGACATTATAAAAAAAGAATCCATAAAAAGAGAACTCTGTAGGGGCCCGGAGAGATAGCACAGCGGTGTTTGCCTTGCAAGCAGCCAATCCAGGACCAAAGGTGGTTGGTTCAAATCCCGGTGTCCCATATGGTCCCCCGTGCCTGCCAGGAGCTATTTCTGAGCAGACAGCCAGGAGTATTCCCTGAGCAACGCCGGGTGTGGCCCCAAAACCAAAAAAAAAAAAAAAAAAAAAAAAAAAGAGAACTCTGTAACCCGACTTCAAAATACATAAAGGATTGCATTTACTTATTAGATCTAGAATACTATAATAAAAAATAAAGTTAAAAGAGAAAAAACTTGGAATGAAAAGTCAAGGGGATATAAGAACTAGTCAAAGTTCATTAAAGAGATACAATAAAACTTAGGAAAACAAATAAACTCAGATATAAAATTAACTGGGATACAGTGATTGTACAGAGGGTAAGGTGCTTGCCCTGTAAACTGCTGACCTGGGTACAATCCCGAGCATCCTATATGGTTCCCCCAAACATTGCCAGCAGTGATTTCTGAATTTGAAGCCAGGAGTAACCTCTGAGCCAGGTGTGGCCTCCAAACAAACAATAAAAGAAAAAAAAAACAAATAGGGAATAAAAACTGAAGCTTATAAACAAAGCATAAAAGCATAAAATAAAAACTGAAGTTAATGCCATTAAAAGTAGTTGAAGAGGGGCCAGAGCAATGGTGCAGCAATAGAGTGTTTACCTTGCACGTGGCTGACCCAGGACTGACTGTGGTTCAATCTCCTGGCATCCCATATGGTCCCCCAAGCCAGGAGTGATTTCTGAGTGCATAGCTAGGAGTAACCCCTGAGCATCACCAGGTGTGGCCCAAAATAAAAAAAGAAAGAAAGTTGAAGAACTATGATCTAATAGGGGTCCTCAAACTTTTTAAACATGGGGCCAGTTCACTGTCCCTCAGACCATTGGAGGGTCTGACTATAGTAAAAACAAAACTTATGAACGAATTCTTATGCACACTGTATATATCTTACTTTGCAATGAAGAAACAAAACAGATACAAATACAATATGTGGCCCGCAGGCCATAGTTTGAGGACCACTGAACATCCTCTACTCAAATATCTGCTTTTCTCCACCTTCTTAAGTACCTTCCATCCCCTGATATTGATAAACCCATGCTGAAAATCACTTCTCAAGTTATGTTGTTTTGGCCATTTGAGAAATAGAAAGGTTTTCTGTCTGCCTGTCTGTATGTGTGTATGAGTGTGTGTATTTTGTTGCTGTTGTTTGTTTGCTTGTGGTCACACCTGGCAGTGTATAGGGCTTATTCCCACTTAGCACTCAGGCATTACTCCTGATGATGCTTGGAGGACCATATGGAGTTCTGGGTATTGAACTCAGGTCAACCACATCAAAAGGTGAGAACCCAACCCACTGTAATATTTCTCCAACCTTAAAACTGAATATTTTCTTCTTTTGGTTTTTAGACCACACCTGGTGTTGCTCAGAGGTTACTCCAGCTCTGCATTTAGAAATTACTCCTGGCAGGCTCGAGGAGTATGGGATGCTAGGAATTGCCCATTAAAACTGATTTTTTTTGTTTGTTTTTGTGTGACACCCAGCAACACTCAGTGATTACTCCTGTCTCTGAGCTTAGAAATCACTCCTGAAAAAAAGAAAAAAAGAAAAAAAGAAATCACTCCTGGCAGGCTCAAGGGGACCCAATGGAATGCCGGGGATTGAACCCAGGTTTGTCCCAGAATATCTGTGTGTAAGGCAAAGGTTCTACCAATGTGCTATATCATTCCAGCCCTTTGAAACTGAATTTTTTAAAAATATATTTATTTTTATTTTTTTAAAATATATTTTAAAATACTATATTTATTTAAACATCTTGATTACAAACATGATTGTAGTTGGGTTTCAGTCATAAAAAGGACACCCTCTTCACCAGTGCAACATTCGCACCACCAATGCTTCCTACCTCCCTCTTCCCTCAGCCCCTGCCTGTATTTGAGACAGGCATTCTACTTCTCTTACTCATTAACATTGCTGTGATAGTTGTTAGTGTAATTATTTCTCTAACTGCACTCTCACCACTTTTTGTGGTAAGTTTCATATCGTGAGCCGATTCTTCTGGCTCTCATCTCTGGGCATTATTACAATAATGTCTTTTCTTTTTCTTGTTTTGTTTTTGTTTTTTGTTTTTGGGCCACACCTGGCGGTGCTCAGGGGTTACTCCTGGCTGTCTGCTCAGAAATAGCTCCTGGCAGGCACGGGGGACCATGTGGGACACCGGGATTCGAACCAACCACCTTTGGTCCTGGATCGGCTGCTTGCAAGGCAAACGCTGCTGTGCTATCTCTCCGGACCAGCCTTTTCTTTTTCTTAAAACCCATAGATGAGTAAGAATATTCTGTGTCTTATTTCACTCAGCATAATAGTTGAAACTACATTTTTAAATAAAAAAGACAGATCCAAATATGTGAAGAACTCAATAAATGTTACCAAAAGTGCTAAGAAAGTTATAAAATAGATTAAATGGAGAAACAAATTAGTAAGCTATCTGAAAATGTTGTTGTACTATATAATTTTTTGATCACATTTAGCAGTGCTCCAGGGAATACTCTGAATTTTTTTTTTTTTTTTTTTTTTTTGGTTTTTGGGCCACACCCGGTGACGCTCAGAGGTTACTCCTGGCTATGCGCTCAGAAGTCGCTCCTGGCTTGGGGGACCATATGGGACGCCGGGGGGATCGAACTGCGGTCCGTCCAAGGCTAGCGCAGGTAAGGCAGGCACCTTACCTCCAGCGCCACCGCCCGGCCCCGAATACTCTGAAATTTATCTGTATCATCCTGACAATGCTTGGAAGACCATATGCAATACTGGAGATGTTTAACTCATTCCATGTTAATGTACCATTAACCCCTGTACTCTCTTTGGCCCTCTAAGAATGATTTGGGTGGGAGCTGGAGTAGTATGGAGGTGTGGTACCAAAACCAAAACCAACTCCTATATTTCTAAAGAAACTGTGCGGGGGGGCTCATATGGGATGTTGGAGATCAAATCTAGGTGGACTATGTGCAAGGCAAACATCCTACGTGCTGTACTATTAATCGAGCCCCCAATTCATTTATTTATCTATTTATTTATTTGTTTGTTTGTTTGTTTATTGGTTTTTGGGTCATACCTCGCAGCGCTCAGGGGTTACTCCTGCCTCTGCACTCAGAAATCGCTCCTGGCAGGCTCGGAAGACCATATGGGATGCTGGGATTCGAACCACTGTTCTTCCGCATGCAAGGCAAATGCCCTACCTTCATGCTATCTCTCTGGCCCCGAGCCCCAAATTTTATAGAGGCATAAAAGTGTGTTTTATGCTAGGAAAGAGAATATTGGTTTTATACTAGAAAATACTATACAACAGATATTGCTTAATTAATCTGCATTAATAAGTAAAGGGTTATAATAAAAATTTCTGTGGGTTGGAGTGATAATACAAAGGGTCAGGCATATGCCTTGTACACAGCCAACCCAGGTTTAATCCCTGGCATCCCATATGGTCTTCTGAGATTACCAGAAGTAAGTCCTGAGTGCAGAGCCAGGAGTAAGCCCTGAGCACAGCCCTAAAACAAAACAAAAAAATAGTCAATATGATGTAAAAACCCTCACCTGATCAAAAATGTAATATTTGATATAAATGAAATGTTTAATTGTCAATGCAAATGTATAAAATCCCTTAGCAAGATAGGAGTAAACAAATTTATTATTACTCTGGTGAAAGGCAATCAAGAGTGCCATGAGTGATCACCATGCTCAGCACCAAGTTCCAAAAGGAGTATGCATTGATTTTTGAAGAAGTTCTTCATGAAGCTCTCTATATCATTTGTTCAAATCTGAATGATAATGTAGTTAGATAGAGTAGTCTTGGTGAAGTGTTCACTATTGAGGATTGTTTTTTTTTTTGTTTGTTTGTTTGTTTTTTTGTTTTAAGATTTTGGGTCACACCCGGTGGCTCACAGGGGTTACTCCTGGCGCTATGCTCAGAAATCGCTCCTGGCAGGCTAGGAGGACCATATGGGTTGCTGGGATTCGAACCACCGTCTGTCCTGGATCAGCTGTGTGCAAGACAAACGCCCTATCACTGTGCTATCTCTCTGGCCCTGAGGATTAAATTTTTGTACTAAATTCTTCCTTTTTTCTTCTGGCTCATAGAGTTTCATTGTTAAGATCTGCTGTGTATATTGGCTTGTAGCCTTTTTATTTCAGTACTCATACTTGTGCTTTGATGACTACAGATGTCATCATTTCTTTGAGCTCATTGAGCATTTTCACAATGGTATTGACTCATTTTCTGAGATTTCCTGAGCTAGTTGGTGCTGGTTAAATCTTCGTGCTTATTGTTTTTCTTGGGAGCATGGCGGGCTTCTACACATCTTTTGTTTGTTTGTTTGTTTTTTGGGTCACACCCGGCAGCGCTCAGGGGTTACTCCTGGTTCTACGCTCAGAAATCACTCCTGGCAGGCTTGGGGGACCATATGGGATGCCAGGATTTGAACCACCGTCCTTCTGCATGAAAGGCAAATGCCTTACCTCCATGCTATCTCTCCGGTCCTACACATCTTCTCATTGGGTTTGCTGTGTTTCTGCTATGCTGGTAGAGTATGACAGTGTGCAGGGATTCAGGAGCTGCGAAGACTGGCTTATCAAAAGTCTTTTTTTTTGTAGTCTAGCTAATGGTGAGACTCCAGTAAATTATTTCAAATAGCAGCTTTTGGTTTCATTGATCTTTTGTATTATTTATTTCCATTATGCTTACTTTCATTTTATATTTTATTATTCATTTGAGTTGCATTTGACATTTTTTTGTGTGGGGAGGAGTGGATTCTCAAGTAGAGCTCAGGGAATGCAGGGTCAATTAATGGTTCTTGGTTGGCAAACTGGGTTGAGAGTTCAGACTTTGTAAAATTCTGAGGATAAAATACTGCTTGAATCCTGCAGGGATTCCCTGGGCCACCTGGTGGTTGTGGTAATCTTCAGAGTCACATCTTGGCTGCTTTGAGATCTTTAGGCCTACATCCAACATCCAACAATGTTTAGTGCAACTGTGGTGCCTGGTCTGTGTTTGCCCTAACCACTGTGCTATCTTCCATTTTCTCAGTTGATGTTATTTTTTTTTTAGTTCCTAAAGGGTGAGGTAAGATTGTTTATTTGAAGCTCTTCTTGTTTTCTGAAATAGGTCAACTTTGTTCTGAATTTCCCTTTTGATACTTCTTTTGCAGAATCTATGTGTATTGATAGTTCGTGATATCAACTCATTTGTTTCCAGGAAAGTTTTTTTTTGGGTTGAGGGTACAAGGGCTTTCTCCTGGTTCTGAGCTCAGGGATGATTTTTAGGAATGCTCAGGAGACTATATGGGCTCCAGGGATTGAACATGGGCTGGCCATGTGCCAGGCAAGCACTTAAGCTCTCTGGCCCTATTTCCTGAAAGTATTCTTTTTATTCTCATTTATTCAATAGTTATTGAGTGATTTTAGTTTGTTTAAATGTTTATATATTTTAAGTCTTCTTCTTCTTCTTCTTCTTCTTCTTCTTCTTCTTCTTCTTCTTCTTCTTCTTCTTCTTCTTCTTCTCTTCTTCTTCTTCTTCTTCTTCTTCTTCTTCTTCTTCTTCTTCTTCTTCTTCTTCTTCTTCTTCTTCTTCTTCTTCTTCTTCTTCTTCTTCTTCTTCTTCTTCTTCTTCTTCTTCTTCTTCTTCTTCTTCTTCTTCTTCTTCTTCTTCTTCTTCTTCTTCTTCTTCTTCTTCTTCTTCTGTCACACCCGGCAGCACTCAGGGGTTACTCCTGGCTCTATGCTCAGAAATTGCCCCTGGCAGGCACAGGGGACCATATGGAATGCTAGGAATTGAACCATCGTCCTTCTGCATGAAAGGCAAACGCCTTACCTCCATGCTATCTCTCTGGCCCCATTTATTTTTTTTATTTTATATATCTTTATTTAAACAGCTTGATTACAAATATAATTGTAGTTGGATTTCAGTCATGCAAAGAACACCCCCCTTCACCAGTGCAACATTTCCATCACCAATGTACCAGATCTCCCTCCTCCTCACCCCACCCCGCCTGTATCTAGACAGGCTTCTACTTCCCTCGTTCATTCACATTGTTATGATAGTTCTGAATGTAGTTATTTCTCTAACAACACTCATCATTCTTTATGGTCAGCTTTATTATTATTATTATTATTATTATTATTATTCTATGATGATCTGAGAAGATACTTGATATAAATTCAACTTTTCTAACTTTTTTCCCCAAAAGTCAGAAGGATTTTATTTGGGTAAAATGCAGGTTACATTAAACCCATCATTCACAGGGATGTGACCTCCAATACTGTATTCAGAACATTCTCTTCCTCCACCAGGAACGCTCCCTGTAAACACTTCCCTTCCTGTCCTGCACCCCATTAACTCTGTCCCTGCAGGTGGTTCCACTCAGTCCCCCACCAATAGTATTAGAAATTACTTGGTAGGGGCAGGCAGGACTTGCTTAGAAAGGGCACAAGCATAAAAAAAAGGGGCCAGAACAATGGGACGGCAAGCAGGACGTTTGCCTTGCATGTGGGCAACCCAGTTTTGATTCCGGGCACCCCATAGGGTCCCCCAAGTCCACCAGGAGTCATCCCTGAGCACTGCCAGGTTGACCTAAAATCAACAGAGACATGTCACAGGCTATTTTAACAGTCTACCTAGCAGCTAGTAAAGGTCTGATCTGAGAGGGATATGTGGAGATAAGTGGGGCGCCTCCTGCACGTTTAGAAACATCTTAAGGCCCTTGGGTCAGCCCAAGGGTTAAGTTGGAGCTCAAGGAATTTGAAAATGGGGAGCAGTAGTACCCTGGTAGACAAAACTAAGGCCCAAGAGCCCACTGAGGGTGGGGACACAGGTTTGGGGCACAAGGCCTCGGAGAAAGGCGGGGGCTGGAACTGCACCAGTCACTGGGGAACAAGCAGGTAGCTTCCCACACCCTTGACACTCCTCCTGGGAGGTCAAGGGACCTCACCTCTGACCTCACCAGAGACAGGGGATACAGGGAAACGGACAAAGGTGCACATACCACCAAAAAAAAAAAAAAAAAAAGGGAGGTGAGATACATCCTTGCCCCAGGATCTCTGAACCCCACCCAGTTCAGAGCTCCCCAAAGTCTACATGCGTTCTCTCCTGCTTGCTCAAGCATTGGGGTCCCCCAGCATTGACATTCCAGTGCTGTTCCAGGCCCCTTCTGAAGTGCCATTGGGGGTCACACAGAGCTCTGGCAGGAACAGTGGGGGGGCCCATCTGTCTCAGGTGGTGGCTGCTGTACCAGGAGGGGTAGATGATGTACCTGCTGACTGTCTGTCTCGCTGGGCCGGATGATCTTCATCACCTGCTTCTGCTTTACCCCGAAGTAGGGCGCCCCAGGGTTCCCAGCCTGGATCCTGGGCAGCTAGCTGATTCTTGCATAGCTTATATCTGGCCAGCAGCTCCGTCACCTCCTCCTGGGTCATGACCACTTGCTCTGGGACCAGGTCGTGTTCCGTGATGTTGAAGAGCAGCTCCTGCTGCAGAAACTGCTCCAGGATGTACTTGGGGACCATGTCAACCAGGGACTGCTTCTAGACCATGATGATCACATGGGTGATGTTCTCCTCTTGCATGCTCTGACAGTAAACCTTGATGATCTTGATACCTCTGGGAAGAAGACGGATATCTGGTCTGTGGGGTCGTCTTTATGAGCCACCAGCACGGTGAGGTCTGTGCACCTCGAGAGCCCTTCACTTGGGTTGTCCCCAAACCACACCTTGAACTTATCCAGCTTCCGGTCTAGCTTGTCCTGGGTCACCAGATAGCTGCGGTCAGGACACAACTGCATGACTGTCTTGTGATCTTCCACAACCAGTATGTCTCCTCCTCATCGTCCATGGCCACTGCCGGTCTTTGTAACATTAAAAAAATTTTGGGGGGGCGGCCATACCCGGCAGAGCTCAGGGGTTACTCCTGGCTCTGCGATCAGAAATCGCTCCTGGCTCGGGGAACCATATGGGATGCCAGGGATTGAACCCACATTATCAACAGCGTACAAGGCAAAGGTCCTATCATGGTACTACCATTCCAGCCCTGTTTGTAACTTTTTTTTTTTTTTTTTTGGTGTCACAGTTGGCAGTGTTTATGGGTTACTTCTGGCTCTGCACCAGGTATTACTCCTGGTTGTCCTCAAGGGATTATATTGGATATTGGGTATTGAACCTGGGTCAGCTCCGAGTAAGACAAATGCCCTTTCTATTGTACTATTGCTTTGGCCCTCTTCATACATGAACAAAAAACAATTTTGTGTTTCAGAATGTGGAATAGCCTAAAGAATGTTTTATGTGCATAGCCTCAGTCCTTGATGGCAGGGGTCACTTACCTTGCAACTCTTTCTGGGGCACTACCAAATAGACTCCTCCTTTTGCCTCAAAAGGGTGTGTGTGTCAGGTGTTGTTTACTGGTTGGTTGATCTGTACAATGGTTAAAGTGAGGTTATTTGGCACCTACCAGTATTGACTTTCTGTTAATATTTCTCTTCAGTCATGTCAGTATTCATTTGGAACCTGTGTGTTAGTATTAGTTGCCTGACTGTATTGCTTCCTTCATAATACATAATGCCCCTGTTTCTTATAACCTCTTTTAATTTTTTTTTTTTTTTTTGGTTTTTAGGCCACACCCAGCAGTGCTCAGGGGTTACTCCTGGCTGTCTGCTCAAAAATAGCTCCTGGCAGGCACGGGGGTGGGGGTGGGACATATGGGACACCGGAATTCGAACCAACCACCTTTGGTCCTGGATCGGCTGCTTCAAGGCAAACGCCACTGTGCTATCTCTACGGGCCCAACCTCTTTTAATTTGAAATCTATTTTTTTAAATTAAGTATGGTTATCTATGCCTTTTTAAGGCTACAATTTACCAAAATTGTTTTCAAACTTTTTACTTTAGGCTTATGTTTATCATTGAAGTACAAATGGGTCTCCTAAAGTAAAATTGAGTTTTATTTTCTGATAAACAAAGGCACTCTGTGCCTTTTGATTAGTGATCTAAATATATGGTGAACTTGTTGATATAATAGAATTTGTTGCATACATAAACACATATATACATATATCAGGGGTTTTATATATATTTATATATCAGGGCTTACTACTGGCTCTGCACTCAGGAATTACTACTCCTGGACGTGCTTAGGGGAATATATGGGATGCCAGGATTTGAAGTGGGGTGGACCATGTGGCAAGGCAAGCATCCTGTTTGCTGTACTATCTCTCCAGCCCCTCATGAATTTGTAACTTGTTTGTATTGTTTTTTTGTTTGTTTTTGGTTTATGGGCCACACCTGGCGGCACTCAGGGGTTTCTCCTGGCTCTATGCTCAGAAATCTCTCCTGGTAGGCTCGGGCGACTATATGGGATGCCGGGATTCAAACCAGCATCCATCCTGGATTGGCTGCATACAAGGCAAATGCCCTACTGCTATGCTATCTCTCCAGCCCCTAATTTGTTTGTCTTAAAAAGCTTTATATCGGGGCCAGAGAGGTGGCACTAGAGGTAAGGTGTCTGCCTTGCAAGCGTTAGCCAAGGAAGGACCGAGGTTCAATCCCCAGGCATCCCATATGGTCCCCCCAAGCCAGGGACAATTTCTGAGCACTTAGCCAGGAGTAACCTCTGAGCATCAAATGGGTGTGGCCCAAAAAAACAAACAAATAAAGAAAGAAAGAAAGAAAGAAAGAAAGAAAGAAAGAAAGAAAGAAAGAAAGAAAGAGGATGGAAAGCACAAAAGTAATCATAAGAGAGTTAGGAATGGCCATCTTAATATATGGCAAAAGAATTTCAGAACAAGGGGCCGGGGAGATAGCATGGAGGTAAGGTGTTTATCTTGCATGCAGAAAGTCAGTGGTTCGAATCCTGGCATCCTATATGGCCCCCTGATCCTGCCAGGAGTGATTTCTGAGCATAGAGCCAGGAGTAACCCCTGAGCATTGCCAAGTGTGACCCAAAAACCAAAGGAAAAAAAGCTTTATATTATTCTCTCAAATCTGAATAGTAATCTATCTGAATAAACTATGCTTGATGGAGGTATTTTTCATTCAAGACTTTGGATCTATGCAGTTCTCTTTTCATCTGTAGAGTTTCAATTGAGAAATATGCTGTGAGAGATTCCTTGTGGAGGTTGTGGAGATTCCTCTATGGAACTCTAAGTATCTCTTACTGCTTCAAGGATCCTATCTGTATCATTTTAATTATAATGTGTGTTGGTGTGCATCTGTTTAGATTTATAGCTTATTTTGTTGATAACTCATTGAGGGTCTCTGTCTCCTTTCTCAGTTTTGGGTAAAATTCTCAGTTATTTAATTAATTAATTTATTTATTTTTGGGTTTTGGGTCATGCCCAATGGTACTCAGTGGTTACTCCTGGCTGGAGATTGAACCCAGGTCGACCATATTATGTAAGGCAAGTTTCCTACCTGCTATCTACCACTATGCTATCGCTCTGGCCTCTTTTCTTTAAGTATTTTTTCCCTTTCTGGGGTTGGAGTGAAAGCACAGTGATAAAGAGTTTGCCCAGGATGGACTCGGGTTTGGTTCCCAGCATCCCATATAGTCCCCTGAGCCTGCCAAGAGCAATTTCTGAGCCAAGAGCCAGGAGTAACCCTTGTGTGCCCCCCCCCCCCCCAAACCAAGTTAACAAAAAAGAATTCCTTTCTTTTCCTTCTTCTGGAATTCCTGCAACATGAGTTTCTTTGATGCTGCCCTATATTTTTATAAGATATCTTCATTTAAAAATTCCGATTTTGGGGGGTTGGAGAGAAAGCATGGAGGTAGGTCGTTTGCCTTGCATGCAGAAAGATGGTGGTTCGAATCCCAGCATCCCATATGGTCCCCCCAAGCCTGCCAGGAGTGATTTCTGAGCCAAGAGCCAGAAGTAACCCCTGAGTGCTGCCAGGTGTGGCCCATAAACAAAAAAAAAATTCTCATTTTTAACGATTTTTTTTTATGATTGTCTTCTCCTTTATCGTCATGTTCACTGTTTTGATAGTTAGCTTTTGCCATTCTTCTCTTAAGCACCTCTATTGGGCTTTTATAGTTCAACTCTGCAGTGTGTGTGTGTGTGTGTGTGTGTGTGTGTGTGTGTGTGTGTGTGTGTGCATTACAGAGATCTAACCCAGGTTTTATGGATGCAAAGCATACATTTCATTACTAAGCCACATCCCTGATCCCAACTATTGTATTCTTTAATTTAATTTCTATTTGGGTTTTCATAATTCTTTCTTTTTCCTTATTAAAGTTCTTTTAATGATTATATCATTTCAATGAATATCATTAAATTTGTTCCTTAGAGTCTTCATCAGGAAGTTTAGAAATCTCTGATATTGATGGGTTCTTTCCAGAATTTTGTCTTCACCTATCAGTGCATATAAATTATTGTGTTTTACCATTGTTTTTACTGCAAGTACTAGGGACAAAGGCTTGTGTATAAGTAGGGCTGGGCAACAATCAAAAGTTAATGATCACAAATTTCAGATATTTATTGTGAGTGTGAGTTTGTGTGGACCTGAATGACTTCTCAGAATTTACACTTATGCTAGTATTATGCTATGTATAGCTGCTATGATTCCAAGGTCTAATTGCTCAGGACTATGACCCATTGCTTATAGTTGCTGGTGCCTGACACTGACTGTATTGTTGAAGATCAGGAGGCTTGGTAAATAATTGGAAATTTTCAGTCAGTAGTGCACAAAAGCAGCTGTAACTGAGCAGATCTGTGTAACTATGAGAGAATTTTCATTTTCTAGTGCCTGGCAGCAACGATAGGATCAAAGTAAAGATCAAATAGATCTTGGTAACATCCATTTTTGAAATATTGTTTTTGGGGCCCAGAGAGATAGCACAGCGGCGTTTGCCTTGCAAGCAGCCAATCCAGGACCAAAGGTGGTTGGTTCGAATCCCGGTGTCCCATATGGTCCCCCGGGCCTGCCAGGAGCTATTTCTGAGCAGACAGCCAGGAGTCACCCCTGAGCACCGCCGGGTGTGGCCCATAAAACAAAACAAAACAAAACAAAAAAACAAAACAAAACAAAAAAAAAAGAAATATTGTTTTTGGGCACACTTGTGCTACCAAGTTTGAACTTGTCAAATGCAACTAAATATTAAAAAATAGAGGTGTCTGGTGGAACTGTGCACCCATATGAGCAGACCCAGTGATAATCAGGATACGCAGCATTTAGTGATAGGTCTGTGCCAAATTTAAAATATCTAGTGAGATAACCTGGGTTAATAGATTACTAGTGCCCCTAAAGAAACTTTGAACCATGTTGCAAAGTTTAGGGATGCAGATAACAGGATTGAGGGCAGTTCCATACCAAGTTCATACAGTCTTGATAAGTGACCTGGGTTTCATAATAGCAAGTGAACTTCTGAACCTGGACAGCAGTATCAGAAAAGCTTAGGTGGCTATCTGTTGTGTATGTAAACATTTTATAGAATTATTATGTTACTGGCCCTACCCTGATCTGTGATTGTGCCCTACCCTAGGGTGTGACTTGGCATTCTGCCCCCACCCTAGGGTGGTACCTGATTCTGCTTCCACCATTGGGTGGTATCTGATCCCACCATTGGGTGGTACCTGATTCTGGGGGATAAAAACAAGGGTCTGTGGAAGGCGGGGGGGGGGGGGGGGGGGCGGCCTTTTTTTTGGCTGGAACTGAGGCTGAGACTTTGGACTTCAGTCTTGTCCACCGAATAAAGCTAATATTTCCACAAGCCTGACTGCGAGCTGTTTACCTGCCGTTTCACCTCAGAACCATCAGCTGGACAGGGTGGCAGATGCGTGCTCCAAACTGGAGGGGAAAGACCTCATCCTCCATCCCTCCATCAGTCAACCTCTTCAGGGACTGACTTGCAACAGCTATGCAAGATTAAGAATCACTAGAAAAGAAAAAAGGAATATGATTCTTTGTGAAATGTAGATTTGACAAGTTAGTATTAAATGCACTCTTCACTGTTTTATTAAAAATGAGGTAAAATCTGGCTTTAAAATCCTATGAAGGAAAAATTAATAAAATCCTATGAAGGAAAAAAAAGAGTCACTAGAGACCCAAAGCTCCCAGATTGTTTTGTTTTAGTTACATAGGCCTGCATGTAACTGGGTAACCAGTCTCAGTGATGGAGCTTGCCCTATGTAACTGAACAGGAGTAAAGGAAAATGGGGAGGAGTTTACTAATCAGCTATGCTTTGGGAGGTCTCTAGCATACTTTATGACTATAGATATGTGGCCCAGTCAGATGTGGGCTGACACTAGCTGGACCTGTTTGACTAAACTTAAACAAGTGTCACTCAACCCCCAGGTATTTCAGTTATTACCAGGAGATAGGTGGGGTAACACAGGTATTTATTTTCAGGAAGCTTTTAAGAGGATTGATCAAAATCGGCATCTTTCAGCAAGGTTGCAAGAGGCCATTGAAATAACCTTCTGGTGATTGAGTCTGAGACTTGTTTGCATCTATATAATCTTTTGCTTCCCAGGACAGTGTTATAAAAACTGAACTGTAGGATTGGGTGCCCAGTGTTTGATGTAACCACCCCAGTTTCAAAGGACAAAGTTCTGCTTTTTAGAATTTATCTATGGACAGCAGCTTGTTTCTCTCCTGGTTAGGATGTCAATTTAATCCAGAGGCTACCCTGTAGTCATTCACGTTAGTTGTTAGGTGTTATTCTGTGATTAATCCAAGAATTGGTGTTGATTTGTTAATATCATAAGAGACTGTAATAAAAGTCTTTATGTTTATTCATCTTCTAAATTTTTGCTTCAGACTCAAAAGGCATATCTGCCCAATTTACAAGTTGGGTAAATATAATATACAACTGATGGGGAAGGGATCAGAAAACTTTGCCTCTCATGGAAAAATAAAATAACTTCTCTGTAAACATTTCAAAATTTAATAACTATAACATTATATTTTCCTTTTTTATTGACCACACCCACTGGTGCTCAGGGGCTACTCCTGCTCTATACTCAGGAATTATTCCTGCTGTGCTCCTGAGACCATATGCTGCTGGGAATTGAAAGTGGGTCAGCCATGCACAAGGCAAATGCCCTACCCATTGTACTACTGTACTGGCCCCAACATTATATTTTCCTGTAAGCAAATATCTATGTGATTATAAAATGCCAGGTAACTATTGTTTCCTTTCCTTGAAGATTGATCACTTCCCCTTTTCATCTTTGATCTAGTTTTTTTTTGTTTTTGTTTTTGTTTTTGTTTTTTGGGCCCCACCCAGTGACGCTCAGGGGTTACTCCTGGCTATGCGCTCAGAAGTCGCTCCTGGCTTGGGGGACCATATGGGACGCCGGGGGATCGAACCGCGGTCCGTCCTAGGCTAGCGCAGGCAAGGTAGGCACCTTACCTCCAGCGCCACCGCCCGGCCCCCTTTGATCTAGTTTTACTTGCAATTGCACACACAATAGCTAGAAGCTTAACTTATTTTGTCAAAGGAGTTAATTTGTTACCTATGCTCGATACCTCAAGAGGAGAGAATAATAAAGCTGAGATCAGTTGGAGCCCAAGACCATTTGCAGCCAAGTAAATTAAAGACAGAGGACTAAGTGAATAATGGATGTATATGTACAAATTATATGAATATTGTAATACATTTACATTATAAAACACACCTATATTAATATAGAGAGACAATAGAGACAAGGGTCAGGAAGACCAGTCCATGGTAGGAGGCTTGCCACAAATAGCAGGGGAGTGCAATTAGGGCAGAAAAGGAGCCTCAGTGACAATGATAGTTGGAAATGATTATTCTAGACCAGACAAGAACTGGGTGCTGAAAAGGAGATAAGTGATATGCATGATGCCCCTTCAGCAGCAATATTGCAAATCACAGTGTCATAAAGGAAAAGAGAAAGAGACAGAGAGGAAGAGAGAGGATAGAGGAAGAGAGAGGATAGAGAGAGCATAGAGTGAGAGAGAGAGAGAGAGAGAGAGAGAGAGAGAGAGAGAGAGAGAGAGAGAGAGAGAGAGAGAGAGAGAGAGAGAGAGAGAGAGAGACAGATATATCTGCCCCAGAGGCAGGCCGCGGTGAGGGCAGGAGAGAAGAAATAAGGGAACTTGGAAACATTGGTGTTAGGTAATGTGCAGTGGTAAAAGATGTTGTACATTGTATGACTGAACCTGAATCATGAATAACGTTCTGTGTATATCATGGTGATTCAGTTAAAAAAAACTTATTAAAAAAATAAAAATAACGGGGCCAGAGAGATAGCACAGCGGTAAGGACGGTGGTTCAAATCCCGGCATCCCATCTGGTCCCCCAAGCCTGCCAGGAGCGATTTCTGAGCATAGAGCCAGGAGTAACCCTGATCGCTGCCGGGCATGACCCAAAAACAAAAACAAAACAAAACAAAAAAAAAATAGTGACCTGAGAAATAGCGCAGCAATAGGGTGTGTGCCTTGCATGAGGCTGACCCAGGATGATCTTGGGTTTGATCCCTGGTATCCCATATGGTTGCCCAAGCGAGGAGCGATTTCTGAGCGCATATCCAGGAGTAATCCCCGAGTGTCACTGGGTGTGGCGCAAAAACCAAACCAAAACAAACCAAAACAAAAAACCACCAACCCCACCCCTCCAAAATAAAAATACTACACTTACACAGACTATGACAGTTTACAATTAGTGTGACAATGCTAGGAAGTGATCATATAAGGTTAGAATATGGTTGGCACTTTGACTCTGGGAAAGTATTGCCTTAATATTCTCTTCTCTAAGGATCAGAATGCTGTTACAGTGGGTATGAGTAGGGCCCTTGCCTTGCACAAAACTGATCTGAGTTCATTCTCTGGCATCCTGTATGGTTCCCTGAGCCTTCCAGGAGTAATCCTGAGCACAGACCAGGAGTAAACCCTGAGTACCACCAGGTATGGCCCCCAAACTATTAGAAAACCAACCCTCTTCTTTGAGATCCCACAATATTGTTCCCCTTATTAATTTACCCAAATTACTATGTTCATATAAACTAGAAATTTGTGTAGAAATGGTCTTATTCTCCAGAGTATGCCCATTCATTTTCATTGACTCTCTGAGAAAGAATTTTTACTTTTAGTAAACTGTTTGTTCTTACTTAGCATGGAGGTAGAGCATTTGCCTAGCATGCAGAAGGACGGTGATTCGAATCCTGGCATTCCATATGGTCCCCTGAGCCAGGAGCAATTTCTGAGCATAGAGCCAGGAGTAACCCCTGAGCGCTACCAGGTGTGACCCAAAAAACAAAAAACAAAAAAAGAAAAACGAAACAATGTTTGGGTCAAGGGGGGGGGGAGAGAGAGAGAGAGAGAGAGAGAAAGAGAGAGAGAGAGAGAGAGAGAGAGAGAGAGAGAGAGAGAGAGAGAGTGCGGGAGGGAGGGAGGGAGGGAGGGAGGGAGGGAGGGGGAGAGAGAGAGAGAGAGAGAGAGAGAGAGAGAGAGAGAGAGCGAGCTTATTTGGATGGGTGTATGCTTTACCTGTAGGAATACTGGTTTCAGAGGCTGGAGAGATAGCACAGTGGTAAGGCATTTGTCTTGTACACAGCCTACCTGGGACGTACCTGGGTTCAATTTCTGACATCCCATATAGTCCCCTGAGCCTGCCAGGAGTGACTTCTGAGCGCAGAGCCACGAGTAACCCCCGTGAGAACCGCCAGGTGTGGCCTCCAAAACACCACCACCACCACCACCACCACCACAACAACAACAACAACAAAAAAGGAGTACTGGGAGGCCAGAGAGATAGAATGGAGATAGGGTGTTTGTCTTGCATGCAGAAGAATAGTAGTTTGAATCCCGGCATCCCAGATGGTCCCCAAGCCTGCCAGGAGCGATTTCTGAGCATAGAACCAGAAGTAATCCCTGAGCACTGCTGGTGTGACCCAAAAACCAAAAACCAAGGAAAAAAAAAAAAGGAGTACTGGGTTCATGCCTAGGTACTTGTGAAACTGACCCCCTAAGCACAGAGGCAGGCATATCCCTTGGGAACTCCTGGGTCTGACCCCAAAATAAAGAAAATCAGTGTTACTCTATTCAGGTTATGCCTATGCTCAGTTGACATGTGAACCGGGGACTAGGGTGGTTGTAGCCTCAGGAAGGGAATCTACTCTCTTACTCTTACCACATAGGTCACCTGGGTAGTACCTGGAGGATTTAGGATGGATAAATTTTGTTCTGAGAACCCTTTGCAGTGCAGATGCTTGCATCTTACCAGCTCCAACACACAGCCATCAGACATGGTCTGAGACACACTTGATCTTCATGATATGGGAATTAATCCCCAACCGTCTGAGTGAAATATCTACATCTATATCTACACATTGATATTACCTCTATACCATGGATGGAGACAAAGTTGTTTCTTTTTTTTTTTCAATTGACATTACTAGGGCCTCTTATCTCCCTGCCTGAAACACCTTTGATTCCTGTACTGAGTTTACTATTGATTTATTTCCCCTCTACTCCCCCTACCTCTCCCCATCTCACCAAGCTCTCCATGGCTTTTTTTTTTTTTTTTTTGGTTTTTGGGTCACACTTGGCAGCACTCAGGGTTTCCTTCTGGCTCCATGCTCAGAAATCGCTCCTGGCAGGCTTTGGGGGACCATATGGGATGCTGGGATTAGACCACCGTCCTTTGCATGCAAGGCAAACACACTACCTCCATGCTATCTCTCCAGCCCCTCCATGGCTACTTTTATTCAATAATAGCTAATCATTGATTTGTATGGAGATAGAATCATAAGTCTCTTACGTTGACTGGCATTTTGGTGGCCTCACTTCATTGTCTTTAAACAGTACCTGGTAAAACTTACTGATTGTGAAATTTTACTATCATTTTGCAAGATGTTCATGTTGGGTGAAAATTGCATAAAGAATATATCTACATTTTTTGGTTTGTTTTTGGCCACACCTGGTGATGCTCATGGTTTATGCCTGACAGGCTCAAAGGACCATATGGGAATCCAGTGAGTAAATTCAGGTTGGCCACATGCAAGGCAAATGCTCTTTTCTCTGTGCTCTCATTCCAACCCCCACAAGACACGTATTTTTGTTACTAAGTCATCCCTAGGTCTGATTTTATATTCTTTTATTTTGATTTTTTTTTTTTTTTTTGGTTTTTGGGCCACACCCGGCGTTGCTCAGGGGTTACTCCTGGCTGTCTGCTCAGAAATAGCTCCTGGCAGGCACGGGGGATCATATGGGACACCGGGATTTGAACCAACAACCTTTGGTCCTGGATCGGCTGCTTGCAAGGCAAACGCCGCTGTGCTATCTCTCCGGGCCTTGAATTATTTTTTATTCAAAGATAATACATCACATAATTGACTTAGATGATCATAATACATTTGTTTCCAGAGAAGTTAAAGTAAAGCTATTGAAAAAAAAAAGAAAGAAAAAATAAAATGGAAGAGAGGAAAAGAAAGAAAAAGTAGAGTTGCAAGCACATTTGTGAAAATTACTGTATATCCAATGAAGTCATTAATACAATGACATGGTTTAGTAAGCTTTTGTGATTAGCTATCCATTCTGTTAAATTGGGGGTGATCCTTTGGAATGACATCATCAAACAAATGAAGTTGTTCAGAAATTTAAGCACTGTTACTGATACTGTGGCTTTTGGGGCATGTTACTCAGATGCCAGACCTCCTGGAAGAAGAAATATATGGCAGGGTGGGGAGGTGGAGTGGGGAGGGTGCAGCACTCACTCCAAAAAGCCCTGGTGATATCATCGCAAAACCCAGAGTACCTAAAGTGTAGTCAGATCAGTGTCCCAAAGGGAATCCTAGAGGATCAGTGATGAACCAGGGCCATCAGGGAAATGGTGATAGAGATAGAAGCATAGTTTTGGCTGGGTGGTTGCTTGGTTCACCCTTTTCTCCTGAGATGGCCAGTTTTTTACTGTGTGGGCCAGTGTATCCATAATCTTTCACTGCTCAGTTTACATCTTGTTCAAGAAAAGAGTGAGTCTATGGATCTGGCCCATTTAAAACATGGCAACTGCATTTGTGGGCATAGTTATAACTGTCAGCCTTCCCGGAAAAGGAAGATATGGGGGGGGAGGATGCCCACACTCACTCCAAAAAGTCCTGATGATATAAGTCCCCAAACTGGCATACATGAAGTGCGGTTATATCAGTGTCCCTATAGGGAAATATAGAGGGTCCGTGATGAGGTAGGGCCATCAGGGAAACAATGATTCTGAGTGATGGAGGCAACAAAGATGGCTTCAGCAGGGCAGGGGCTTGTCTCACTCTCTCCTTTTGAGATATCCATATTTCTGGTGCATAGGCTGGTGTACCCATAAGCTATCATAACTCTATTTGTAACTCTTTTCAGAAAAGAGTGAGTTTACAGAGGTGGCCCTATTTGAACCTGGCAATTGTTTTTTTTTTTTTTTTTTTAACTTTTATTTGAAGACAAAGATGCAAAGCAAGGACAAGGTAAAGTTACAAGGGAAGACAATCACCCATCAACAGAATTTTCAAAAATCCCCTTCTGATACTTTGATTTTGAATTTTCTTTTCTTTTCTTTTTTTTTTTTTGGGGGGGTCACACCCGGCGGTGCTCAGGGGTCACTCCTGGCTGTCTGCTCAGAAATAGCTCCTGGCAGGCACGGGGGACCATATGGGACACCGTGATTCGAACCAACCACCTTTGGTCCTGTATCGGCTGCTTGCAAGGCAAACGCCGCTGTGCTATCTCTTCAGGCCCAATTTTGAATTTTCAACCAAAAAAAAAACATTAAGAAAAATAAAACAAAACACATGCACATTTACTTTGTCCCTCAAGTTCCCAGATTGTAGTACACTACAACATTTCTTAGCAGTACCCAAAGCAATCTAAAACCACAAAATCTATGTAACTCCTTTGACATTAAAGGCTATAGCATTATTGATACAGTTGATATAATACACCATTTCATCAAGGATGAGTCAAAGGAGCACAGCAAGATGGTGTTTGTGTGACAATTGTTTGCATAGGCCCAGCAAAATATAAGGGACATAGGGAGGAAAAGCCTTGGCCTTTCCGGCACAAGACCACCTCTAGGCTCCAGGTATACCAGGCTGTCCAACCCAAGTCATTGTCTGTACTGCCAATACACTGTTATTCTTCACAAAGTCACTGTTGTTGGTGTCAGGTTTCTGCTGCCAAGGATCCTGGAATATGTCCATATCCCACAGCAAAAATTAGAGAGTGATGCAAAGTGTTCAGTCCTGAAAGCAGGTCGTTGTTGTTGTTAAGTCCTCTGGGTGTTAAAAGGAAGTCTCTGTTGAATAAGTCTATGCCAGAGCAGTGGTAGGGTCTTCCCTGGTAGAGGATTGCTTTCACATGATGTAGTACACAACGATGGTTGTTTTGTAGATGGCATCCCTGGTTCAGGGGTAAATGGACAATACCCATTCTTCTGAGGTCTGAGCCAGGTCTTTATGACAATGTTCAGAGTGTAAGATCTCACTGCATTACAAGATTTGTGTGTTCCATCTCTATTAGATAAAAAGTGTTTGTATATAATTTCCCATTTTAATGGGCCTATGCAAAGGAAGAACTATGCCACATGGCGGGGTAGGTGTCTATGGAGATGCTAGAACAAGTCCAACAATCCCATTGCTTTGGTTCTAACATAAACTTTAAATAGAGAGACACTTTTACAGACTTCCTTATTTAACAAATAATAAACAGAAGGACAGAGAAAACAAATATATAGAGGGAAAGTTTGAAATAGTTGGATGGGGTGTTAAATTCAGTGAAAGATTTCTGGTCTGCAATTTATCTGTACAATATTGAAGGCAAAATGGGTAAATGGGGGGAAATAATGGTTGGGACTGAGGCAGTAAAAGATTAGAAATGAGCTTTGTAGGGCAGTATCAAGGTCACAATACAAGATGGATATTATGCATATATAAACTATATGCATATAATACTATCAATATATATTGTACATGTGGGGGCACTAGCCCCCGCACAATTTTTGAAATGGAGACCAAGGAGAAAAAAATTTCAGTGACTGTCCCAACATAAACCAGTGCTGCAATGGCCCACCCTCCTCCCAAAGCGCATTCCCATTAGTGTAGAAAGAGGTAGGGGGAAAGCCTGATGACCCCCATAGAGTCCACCTGGTCCGGCACCCAGGGAAGGCCTGGAGTCCAGGGGAGAAAAAGGGGGATGGCTGGAGGCCTGCCAAGCCTCCCAGCACTCCCCAGGCTAGAGAGAAGGCCTCTGGCATTGGACCTCCCCAAACCCCATACCTGGCAAGAGCTGGCCTCCAGAATCAAAGGGGAAACCGGAAGCCAGATATCTGCCTGCCCTCCTCCCCATGCACCTCCCCCCTGGAGTACGGAGGATGGGGGGAAGCCTGAAGACCCCTAAGAGTCCACATGAACCCACTTCTGGCCATCTGAGCCGGTACCCACGGATAGCAACTGTGTTTGTCTGATTTTGTACTCTTACAATAAAGTAAGCAAGAGGAAAAATGCTACCTAAAATTATAGGAAAATGCTGCGGACTGTTTTATCCTAATGGAATAAAAAGTCCCTAAGCATAACCTTAGTGCGTTCATTTTCCCACTGAGAGTCAAGCGGGAGCACGAAGAGGTGAATATGAAATATGAATTATGAAATATGAAATGAATGAGACCACATAGAATGCATGGGGACTTGCGTCTAGAAAAACGAAGACAAATTTATTTTTTGAGCTGGGTAGCTTTTAAGGGTTGAGCTTTGGAATGCAGGGTGTAATTTTTGACATCAAAGAAAGTGGGAGATGGTTAGGGAAACAGAATGAAAGACCATGGCAAAAATTTGCATATTAAAGAACCGATTGTTGTGGGTTAGCTTTGTTTTGGGTAAGCAGGAGAAACTAGGTAATTTTCAGGGAAGTGGGAAGAGAGAGAAATGTTTTAGAGTTTTTGGGAAAACTGAAAATTGCTTTACTATGAGCTAAGTTTTGGAAAAAACATGATCTTGGCGCCAAGGTAGCAGAGATCAGAGAGCTGGTCAGTGGGAGACTTTTGGCGGGATTTGTACTGTCCTCCTTTGTTAGAAAGAATTACTAAGGCCTGATTTCTAATAATGGTCAAAAATAAAGAGAGAGATAGTTACAGCCACTTTAGAATTATGGCCAAACACTCCACGCAAAGGGTCAACTGATTTTGACTGCTCTAAGCGGGCCTTTTGGCAAATAATTCTTTTTCAGGAGTGCAACACTTTTCTGATGTGTGTGCCCTTCCTGAGTGGGGTGTAAGAGAAAAAGATATATATATTTATAGTACTATGTATATTTATCAACAATCTAAGTCTACATCATCTGTTTACAAGAAAGCATGCATAGAAATGGATCATGCAGTTCCAATGACATTATTTAAGCAGTAATTGTATATGAAGCAGAGGCAGAACTAACAACTTAATGAAACAGATGAATTAGAACCATAAAAAAAAATCAACCTAGAAGAAAATTTAAAAGAGAAAAATGGAGCAAACCACTTACAGGAAAAGGAAAGAAACAAAAATTAATAGGCTTAAGTCATTTCACGTAAAATTTATGTTTATTATAAATAATTCAAATTGTTCAGTTATATATGTTAGCTAAAATGAAATGTACACTCAGATGTATGGAAAAAACCACAACTATTTCTCAGAAGTTAAAGGCTAGGGTATTAAAAAGGAAGAAGCTAACAGTGTCCTGCTAAGCAGCTTCCCCAAGCTCCCTCCCCAAAAAACTCCAGTTTACATACTACTTTCAATAAAGAAAAAAATTACATGTGAAGTAATAAAAGAATATTTGTAATTTGGTAATATATAAGATCTGACTGAACAAGGAAAAACTTGTATTTGAACTTTGATATTCTTTCCCAAGGCAGAAAACATTCTCTGGATTAAAAACGAATGACCAGGAGCTGGGATGACAGTTCCACAGGCTGCTTATGCTTCTCCTGCAGGTGGCCCAATTTGATCTCCCAATTGCTTTGTTCACCCCTCAGAGTTGCCCAAAATACAAAAAGAGCACTGCCACCATCAACAAAACAAACAAAAGAACAATAAACAGCGATGTATGTTCTACTTTGAAAAAACTTTTATTTTTTTTTTTATCAG
This sequence comes from Suncus etruscus, assembly GCF_024139225.1. Classification (NCBI taxonomy): domain Eukaryota; kingdom Metazoa; phylum Chordata; class Mammalia; order Eulipotyphla; family Soricidae; genus Suncus; species Suncus etruscus. The sequence continues at coordinate 85,528,087 of NC_064858.1, forward strand.
ACCTAACATTGCTCAGGGTTTATTTAGTCTTGACTCTGAGTTCAGGGTCATTCCTGGTGATGCTCAGGGAACCACATATAATGCCGGTAATCAATCTGGTCAGCTGCATGTAGAGCAATCATCTGACCTACTGCACATATTTAGTTAGTACTTTAACATAAAGTTAAGAAAGAGGATGGAAAGCACAAGAGTAACCATAAGAGAGTTGGGAATGACCATGCTAATATAAGGGAAAGGAACTTCAGAACAAGAGATATTATCAGGAATAAAGGAAGGTCATGGTTTAATTTTAGTATTTTCATTGACTTACTGACTTTTCAGATAATGGAGTCTCAGGGGTTTCGCTTTATACCTTTGTATTTGTGCAATTGCCACTGCTTCTACCCCCAGAGTTCCTGGCCATTTTATTGCAATAAATAAGATCATTGCATCCTCTTATTTCTTTGTCATTAGTAAGCACCATCGTTTTATTTTTTTAAATTGAGTTTAGAATTATTTCTTGCCAGGTGTTCAAGTGAAGGTTGCATTGGGGGCCTGAGGAAGATTTGACACCACATGGAACAGATCAACTTTAACTTTGGTTATGTCTTACTGAACCAGGTGATCTGAGCTGTCTGGTTGCACAGTAAGATCACAATGCATATACTTTGGTATGTATCTGCTCCAGCTCATAACTTGAGCAATCTGTCTATTTTATATGGTTATTTCAGTGACTCAACTGTTGTCAAGGTAAACAACCTATTTCCTGTTACTAGCTTAAGCCTCTGCTGTGTTTTAGTGGGGCTATGTATTTCAAAAACCCTTTTATAAGTAGTCATAGCTCTCCTGAATGTTTCATCAGAAGCTAAGTGTGGGATAATGAGTTTGTGACAGAGGTTTCAGTATCTGCTTTAAATAATTAGAGTGCCTAGAACCTGGAAACAATCTAAGTTGCCCAAGAACAGGTGAGTAGATAAACTATGGTACATTTAGAGAATGGAATACTATGCAGCCATTAAGAAAATGAAGTCATGAAATTTGCTTAGACATGAATAGACATGGAGAGTAATATGAGTCAGATAGTGAATGAGTCAGAGAGAGAGAGAGAGACAGACATAGAATAATTGTACTTATCTGTGATATATTAAGAAAAACCCCATAATATGAAAATATTATCCAAAGACAATTGAAATGATGGGGACAAGTGCAGTTAAGACAAAGAAGAAACCACTATGACAATAATAGTTGGCAATGGCCACTCTGGTTACTCTGGACATGAACTGGGAATTGAAAGAAAGTAAAGTGATATGCATAATGCTCCTTTAGTAATAGTATTTCCCCCCCCCTTTTTTTTCCTCTCCAATTGGTACTTGATTCCACATATATTTGCTTTTGTCCAACAATTATCTAAAGTGCTGTTTATTTTATTTCATTCTATTTTATTTCTTTTGTTCAGATACGTAGTCACTAGTCACCTATTTCCAGCCTATTCATTTTTTGGTTATGCAGTTTTATTGCTAAGTCCCTCCAATAAAATTTTCCTTTTTATTTTTGTGTTTATCAACCCAAGAATTTACAGTTTTGTTCTTCTAAATTTTTGTCTCTTTAATTCTTGTTATCTATAACATATATATTGGAGAATTAGACAGTGTCTAATTAATCCTTTACTTCTTCGTTTACTCTTTTCTTTACTTCATTAGTTTGGTTTCCTACAATTTTTTGAACATATTTTTTGGGGGACCGCACTTGGCAGTAGTCAGGGCTTACTCCTGTCTTTATGCAAGGGATCACTTGATCACTCCTGGAGGGGTTGGGGACCATCTGGAATGCTGGGGATCAAACTCAGGTTAGCCACATGCAAGGCAAATGTCCTACCCATTGTACTCTCATTTTGGCCCTGTTTTTGAACATATTTGTAATGATTACTCTGAAGTCTAGATGTTTGCTTTGATGGGGAGCTTGCTCACTGTCTAGATCCTATTCTTTTTCTTTTTTCTTTCTTTCTTTTTTTTTTTTTTTTTTTTGCTTTTTGGGCCACACCCAGTGACGCTCACGGTTTACTCCTTACTATGCACTCAGAACTTTATAGGACATTTTAAATAAAAAAATAAATGTTGTAATAGTTATTGTACAAGTAGTTTTGGATACACCATTTAAAGCATTGAAAAGAGTATATAAGGGAAAGCCATATATGAATATGATTCTATAAAGAATTTTAAACTTCCTAAAAACTTGTAAGAGAATTTTTTTTTTGATTTTTCGGGCCACACCCATTTGATGCTCAGGGGTTACTCCTGGCTAAGCGCTCAGAAATTGCCTCGGCTTGGGGGGACCATATGCGACGCCAGGGGATCGAAACTTGATCCTTCCTTGACTAGCGCTTGCAAGGCAGACACCTTACCTCTAGTGCCACCTCGCCGGCCCCTTGTAAGAGAATTTTTTGGGGGGGCCACACCTGGTGGTGCTCAGGGGTTACTCCTGGCTGTATGCTCAGAAATAGCTCCTGGCAGGCACAGGGGACCACATGGGACGCCGGGATTCGAACCAACCACCTTTGGTCCTGGATGGGCTGCTTGCAAGGCAAATGCCACTGTGCTTTCTCTCCGGGTCTGTAAAAGTGCAGGGTCCTAAAGCCCCCCGGAGGGGCCCGGCCAGCGGGGAAACGGCTGGGAGGCTCTTGGACGTCCACACCTTTATTTGGCTGGGTTAAAAGAACAACCACACCTGTAAAAAATCTGAGAGAGGTTAGTAAATGAAGACCTCAGGCGAAATATCCGATCAGAGGTAAAAATTTATCGGTCCAGCATCTCTTATATAGAGGAGGAGAAATGGGCAGGAAAAAAGACATGTCAATCATACTTTTTGGCGCGAAGGTTATAGAACAAAGGCAGTAAAATATTCAGAAGGGAGGGAGACCTTATGTCTCCAAAGTGGGATCTGCAGCCCGCTTATCTGGAGCTAACATCAGTCTGTGAAGGGGCAGGTTTTTGAAGGTAGCTATTAACTCCGGAAAGAAGCTAAAGGGAGTGGTCTAGATCTGGAACTGGTATTGGGGTGTTTTACTTTTCTCTTTGGCTTCAAAGAAAAATCTCCTTCAGCTGTGAAATACCTTTCCTGTTAGCTCAAAAGCTTACAGCAAAGTCTGCAGGTAGGCAGCCTTAGGTAAAAGGCTGCATAAAAGACAGAAGACAGAAAAATTGATCCTCTGACAGGACACTGTCTCCAACATCAAAGAATTTTTAAAAGCATTTAAATTCACATTGATGGTTGTTAAGATAGATACATTTGAAAGAAAATCATAGCAACCATCATCATTTGGAGGCTCTTTTTGAGGGAAAGGACTCCTTTATGGCTCTAGATGATTTGGTGAATTACCTATACCACAATATTCAACTGCTATTTGGACAGGTGGGCACCCCCACTAACCAGAAAAATTGTGCAGGGTTCAAACCAATATGCTATCTACTATTGCCAATGATTCTCAGTATGACTTAAAATGTCAAATTCTGGCATTTTTTTTAGTCTTACCCTTTGCCCACTATTCAGTCTTTTTTTTTTTTTTTTGTTTATTTTTGGTTATACAAGACAGTGCCTAAGGTTTTTCCTGGATGTGTGCTCAGGGAGTTCCTGGAAGGACTTGGGAACTATCTGCTCAGTAATATTTTACTCTTGGTGCAATATATTGTAATTTCTATAATCTGGTAATATAAATCTAAAATCTACTAGGTATTTGCTCTTATGACAAAAATATGTCGGGGTTATTAATTTTGTAGTAATTTGCACAATGGTGTTTACAGGTTACACCTAGCTCTGCACTCAGAAATTGTTCCTGGCAGGCTTGGGAGACCATATGATATTGGATGCTGGGAATTGAACCTCCATCTGTCCTGGGTCGGCTGTATTCAAGGTAAATGCCCTACAGCTATGCTATCTCTCAGGCCCCTGCCATCAATTGTTTGTGTGAGCTTTCCAAATCCCTTGTAAGGCCTTTCCTAACAGTTACATATTCTTTTTTTGGGAGGGGGGAAGGGGCACAACTGGCATTTCTCAGGGGTTGCTCCTGGCTCTATACTCAGAAATTTCTCCTGGCAGGCTCAGGAACTATATGGGTTTTTGGGGATCAAATTTGGGTCAGCTACATGCAAGACAAATGCCCTATCCGTGGTGCTATTTACTTCAGCCCCAGCAGTTACATATTTTTTTACTACTTCTTTTGCACTTAATAATTAAGTGCTTAATAATTTTGTACTTAATATTTTTATAGATCCTAATTAGATATTTTAAAAATAGGGCCTAACTAGTAGGTTATAAAAACTAGAAATTTATTGCCTTTTCCAATACTTTTTTATTTGCTTGCTTTCAGGCCACTCTTGGCATACTTTGGGGTTACTCTCAAGAAGCAAATGATCATGTGCTGCTGGGAATTAAATTTGGGACTTCTGCATGCAGAACTTCTGTTTTTCGGGCCCTATTACAACGTTTTTAGGGAGACCCATACCTGGTGGTGCTCTGGGTTTATTTTTGATGTGTTTAGAAATCAGTCTTGGTGGGACTTAAAATATCACCATATGGGATGCCAGGAATTGAGACTGGATTGGCTGCATGTAAAACAAATAATTTACTGCTCTGGCCCAATACAACTTTTTTTTATTTCAAGCAGTTTTAAATTTCTAGAGACAAAGACTGATATTTGATAGAGCAGTCACACATGTGTTGTTTCTTTTTTTTTTGGTTTTTGGGCCACACCCGTTGACGCTCAGGGGTTACTCCTAGCTATGCGCTCAGAAGTTGCTCCTGGCTTGGGGGACCATATGGGACGCCAGGGAATCGAACCATGGTCCGTCCAAGGCTAGCGCAGGAGAGGCAGGCACCTTACCTCTAGCGCCACCGCCCGGCCCCACATGTGTTGTTTCTTTATAATGTTAGATAAGCATCTGAGAACAGATCTCAGGAGCCAGGATTCCTAAGACCTTCTTATGGGGAAAATTCTGGGGCTCACCAGTTGGCTGGTTTCCCAGGAGTTGACAGCTGCTGCCTGCAGCTTGCTCTCAGCTGCCTGGAGTTCACTGTGTTTGTATTCTGAGCCTGGAATGGTCGTATCATCAGCAAGAAGCAGGCATAAGAAACCAGACTGAAGCACCACATCCACACAAGTGGAAGTAGAAATAAACAAATGGGGATATATTAAGCTGAAAAGCTTCTGCACCTCAAAGGAAACAGAGACTAGGATACAAAGGCCACCCACAGAATGGGAGAAACCATTCATCCAATACTCATCAGCTGAGGAGCTGATATCTAAGATATACAAGTTACTGACAGAAATTAACAAGATAAGGGCCCGGAGAGATAGCACAGTGGTGTTTGCCTTGAAAGCAGTCGATCCAGGACCAAAGGTGGTTGGTTCGAATCCTGGTGTCCCATATGGTCCCCGGTGCCTGCCAGGAGCTATTTCTGAGCAGACAGCCAGGAGTAACCCCTGAGCACTGCTGGGTGTGGCCAAAAAAAAAAAAAAGAAATTAACAACAAAAAACATCTAACTCCATCAAAAAATGAGGAGAAGAAATGAACAGGCATTTCCTCAAAAAAAAAAAAAAATACAGCTGGCCAAAAGGCACATGAAAAAATGTTTCACATCACTAATCATCAGGAAGATGAAAATCAAAATAACAATGATTTTCATCTCATGCTACAGAGACTGACACACATCACAAAAAATAAGAACTATCGTGCTGAAGTCATTCTGCATCAATCTGAGTTGAACTTAGGTGAATAAGGAAATAGGAATCATCTGAAAATTAGACCTTAGCAATACAATTTGTGCTAGTCTCTTCATAACTTGTAACAGTGTGCTTAGAGAAGAAATGTTATGTACACCAGACAAAGTAATCAGAAGGTGTGTGTGTGTGTGTGTGTGTGTGTTTGTGAGAAAGAGAGCTGCCATAATTACGTTGTCCCATATCTACAGGGTTAGAACTCACAGCACACTGTCCTGCTTCAAGAGAGTGTTAAGAGTGTATAAACTTTCATAATATTCTATACCCTTGAAGAATGCCATTAGAATTTTAATAGGGGTCACATGAATATATATTTATTGCAATTATAAATAAAAAGAAAAATTAAAAAAGAAACTATCAGTGCTTGTGGGGATGTGGGGAGAAAGGAACTCTCATTCACAGCTGGTAGGAATGCCATTTAGTCCAGCCTTTCTGGAAAACAATATGGAGATTCCTCAAAGACTGGAAATGAGCTCCCAGATGATCCAGCATTACCACTCCTAAGGATATACTCTAGCAACACAAAAACACAATATAAAAATGCCCTCTGCATGCCTATGTTCATTGCAGTGCTATTTACAATATCTGGAATCTGGAAACAACCAAGATCAGCCCCATGATCATCTTGAGGCAATTTTCTGAGCTCTTTGTTAATTTGAGTTTCTCACCAGCTTGTTTTAAAATTCTTCTCAGTTAATTTTCTTGGATGTCTTCTGTGTTTTATATCTGAATCTCTTAACATTATTATCCTTGGATTTTTCTCACACTTTGACCCTTCCTCAATATTGCTCTTGATCTTCAAAATCTCCAGAAATGTGCTCTAACAGGGCACTTGTGCCACAAGCTTTTGAATCCTGTGGATCAACCACCACAAGGCAGCAACTGGAGGAGCTTACTGAGGGAAGGAATCTCTGTGAAGTATGAAGGCTGGTCTATTGGAGGTCAGGTTGTTGTCAAAAAAGTTAGTAAATAAAGGACAATGATCTCTGGAGCTTTGTACTACAGAGTCCAACTATTTCTGAGCAGTGCTATTCCAAGGTTGAATTTTAATTTGGATAAGAGATTATATTTTATTTACTTATTTTTTGGTTTTTGGGTCACACCCAGCAGTGCTCAAGGGCTACTCCTGGCTCCCCGCTCAGAAATCACCCCCAGCAGGCTCCGGGGACCATATGGGATGCCAGGATTTGAACCACCATCCTTCAGCATGCAAGACAAACACCTTAACCTCCATGCTATCTCTCCGGCCCCATATTTTATTTATTTTATTTTAAATATAATTACTTTACTTAAGCACCATGGTTACAAAATTGTTCACGACTGAGTTTCAGACATACAATGTACACCACCAGTGCACATTTTATTTCCCACCACCAAATATCCTCAGTTTTCCTCCCACTCTTTCCCCTCCTCCCTCCTGCCTGCTACTAGGACAGGCATTTTACTTCTCTCTCTTCTTTTTTGACACTGTGGTTTGCACTATTGCTAATGAAGGGGTATCATGTATATCACTTTATCCCCATTCAGTACCCAGTTCTTGTCCAGAGTGATCAGCTATTACTGTCACAGTGGATAGACTGTTGACTACCCTAACTACTTTCATCACTCATGGTAGATTCCTACCATGGACTGGTCCTCCTGATCCTCATCTCTATTGTCTCTGGGTATTATTACCATACTATCTTTTATTTTTATATCTTATATCCCACAAATGAGTGAGATTATTCTATGTCTATCCCTTGTCCCCTGATTTATTTCACTCAGCAGAATAATCTCCATGTTCATCCATATATAAGCAAACCTTTTGACTTCATTTTTCCTCATGGCTGCAGAGTAGTCTATTGTGTAGATGTACCACAGTTTCTTTAGCCACTCATCTATTGTCGGGCACTTGGATTGTTTTCTGATTTTGGCTATTGTAAATAGTGCTGCGATGAATGTAGGTATGTAGAGGTCTTTTTTGTATTGTGTTTTTGTGTTCCTAGTGTATATTCCTAAGTGTAGTATTGTAGATCATATGAAAGCTCAATTTCTAGTTTTTGAGGAATATTGTTTTCCAAAAGGGCTGGACCAGTCTGCATTCCCACCAGCAGTGAATGAGAGTCCCTATCTCCCCTCATTTGCACCAGTACTTGTTCTTGTTTGTCTTTGGGTCACACCCAGAAGAAGTGCTTAGGGCTAACTCCTGGACTGTAACTTATGGGTTGCTTCTGGCAGCGCTCAGGGTATCAAGCACAGGCTTCCTGCACACAAAACATCGATCTCTAAGTTTACTTATTTGAGACGGCCTCTATATGAAATAATTTTTTAATTACCTCTTATATATGCCTATTCTTTTGTAACTTCTTTTTTTGCTCTAATTCTCCATATATGGCAGCTCTTCTTTATGGACTTTTTCTTCAACCTGATGTGTAGATTCTGACATTTCTTTCTAGTTACAATTCTTGACATAGACTGGCACCTCTACACAGCATGTTTGCTTGGGACTAAATTGTTCATTCATGGATTTGTATAAAAAAGAAAAAATAACCTTATTTAAAAGTTTTTAAAAAAAATGTCTTTGGGGCGGGGGAAATGTCTTTGAATAAATAGTCTAAAGGATAGACTATGTGTTTTGCATGTGGTTGCCTAAGTACCACCTGGTCCCCTAAGTGGAAGTATCCTCTGAGTACTGTTACTGTAGCCCCCAAAGGAAGACAACCAAGCAAAAAATGTGTTACCATTTTATTATGTAATAGTAATATCTACATTCCCTTCCTCCCTCCCTTCCTCCCTCCCTCCCTCCCTCCCTCCCTCCCTCCCTCCCTCCCTCCCTCCCTTCCTCCCTCCCTCCCTCCCTTCCTCCCTCCCTCCTGCAACCTTCGGTGGGAATGAAGGTCGCTATTAATTTGTGGGTTTACTCGAGCAGGCCCAATCTGTGAAGAGAACTTAAGAAGTTAGTAAGAAAAATCCTCAAGACAACGCCTTGATTTATTGCTGGGGAGATCAGCTTTTAAGGGCGAAATACGTCAGGGGGTGTTACAGGTTTTCCACCAATTACAATTGCAAGCACTCATTAGCATAAGCTGGGGGCAGGTAATAGGGAGGGGTAAAAAGGTAGACCTGAGCACATGTTTATACTGAAAGCACAAGATCCAAACAGGGTCTTATAAATTTTACTCAGCAAGCATAAATAAAACATCAGCTGTAATCAAATAATTCTTTTGCTAACACAAAGGCAAATTGCTTTATAATTTTCTTTCTGGCTGGATGTATTGGGCTGCTTTGAATTTACTTTAGTATTTGTCTATTTCCTTTGTCCTCAGGGCATGGGTGTCTCTGGTCGCGTGGGTAACAAGGTCAGGGATTTCTGAGGCACCTTTGTTCTAGTATCCATTAGCTCGGCTCCCCACACCCTCCCTCCCTCCCTCCCTCCCTCCCTTCCTTCCTTTCTTGTTTTGGGGCCACACACGGTGGCACTCAAGAGTTACTCATGGCCGAGCCCCAGCGAGGTCCTGCCTGCCCAAGGCCGCAGCCATGCGGACAGCCCAGGGAGCCAGCGCCACCATGTCGGATCAGGAGGCAAAACCTTCAACTGAGGACTTGGGAGATAAGAAGGAAGGAGAATACATAAAACTCAAAGTTATTGGACAGGATACCAGTGAGATTCATTTTAAAGTGAAAATGACCACACATCTCAAGACACTTAAAGAATCTTACTGTCAAAGCAGGGAGTTCCAATGAATTCACTCAGGTTTCTCTTTGAAGGTCAGGGAATTGCTGATAACCACACTCCAAAAAAACTGGGAATGGAGGAAGAAGATGTGATTGAATTTATCAGGAACAAACAGGGGGTCACTCAAGGATTTAGATATTCTTTTTATTTTTTTTAATCCTCAATCCTTTTTTATTTTTAAAAATAGTTCTTTTGGGGCCCGGAGAGATAGCACAGCGGCGTTTGCCTTGCAAGCAGCCGATCCAGGACCAAAGGTGGTTGGTTCAAATCCCGGTGTCCCATAAGGTCCCCGGTGCCTGCCAGGAGCTATTTCTGAGCAGACAGCCAGGAGTTACCCCTGAGCACCGCCGGGTGTGACCCAAAAACAAACAAACAAACAAAAAAATAGTTCTTTTGTGAGCCCGGAGAGATAGCACAGCAAGCAGCCGATCCAGGACCAAAGGTGGTTGGTTCGAATCCCGGTGTCCCATATGGTCCCCCGTGCCTGCCAGGAGCTATTTCTGAGCAGACAGCCAGGAGTAACCCCTGAGCACTGCTGGGTGTGGCCCAAACCCCCCCCCCCCCCCCAAAAATAGTTCTTTTGTAATGTGATGTTCAAAAAAGAATTGAGAACAGGCACCCAGTCTCTTTAAAACATCTGGTAATTTGAATTCTAGTGCCCATTATTTATTATCATTTGTTTTCATTGTGCTGATTTTTGGTGATCAGACCTCACCCCCTTGATATTGCTCTCCTTTTAGAAATGACGTGTGCACAGAATGGCCGTCTTTTGCAGGGACTGTGCATTTTCAGACTTGTGATAAATAGGACCGACCAATGCGAGTGTCCGTAATGACTTTCCAATTGGCCCTGATGTTCTAGCATGTGATCGCTTCACTCCTGGACTATGACTTTCAGTGGGAGATGGAAGTTTTTCAGAACTGAACTGTGGAAAATGACCTTTCCTTAACTTGAAGCTACTTTTAAAATCTGAGGGTATGGACCAAAAAAAAAAAAAAATGAAGAGGAAGAAGATCAGATTGGAAACGAAATAAATGACAGCTGTGATGAGAGTCATGACTAACTTCAAAGATGGTTTCACTGGAGAAAGCATTTTAAGATTAATGAGAAAAAAGCTTGTCAGAAGATTCCAGAAAAGTTCTTTCATTAGCAGTTAAAGCTATTCATATAGAAGTATATACAACTGAATACTGCTCTTTTTTATTTTGTTTGTACTTTCTGGCCTGGGAGATGGGATTTAAATGGACATTGTCTGTACCAGCTTCATTAAAATAAACAAATATTTGTAAAAACCGTAAAAAAAAAAAAGGAGTTACTCATGACTCTGTGCTCAGAAATCATTCCTGGCGGGGCCGGAGAGATAGCACAGTGGTGGGGCGTTTGCCTTGCACGCAGCCAACCCAGGACTGATGATTCAAATTGTGGCATCCCAGATGGTCCCCAGAGTCTGCCAGGAGTGATTTCTGAGCTCAGAACCAGGAGTAACCCCTGAGCTTCGTCGAGTATGACCCAAAAAACAAAACAATAACAGCAACAACAACAACAACAACAACAAAAGAAATTGCTGTATATGGCGCTGACCTCTAGTACACATCCATCAGAATCCTTTTTGCCAGTGACACAAGTACAACTCAAAGAGATTTAGGCAACAACAAAATGCATTAATATTGCATATAATTGGGAATTTTAAGTTAATAGCAAGGATACACACAGATAATTATGTGTTTAAGCCAGCAGTGCTACTCCACCTAGAGCAGTGGGAGTGAAAACAGCAGTACAAGCAATGTATACAAGAACTGACAGCATGTTTCACATGCAGAATGTGATAAACATCTGCTTAATGAGAGATTTTGCAAATTCTAGCTAGTTCCAGAACAAGTCCCACAGACAAGTCTTTGGTTTGCTGAGTTGAGATAATCCTATATTATGCAACCCTAGATTGACATTAGTGGGTGGGGCTCTCAGCTCTTTCCAGGTGCATTCCAGTGCAGAAGGTGTCTGTGGGGGGAACAATGGTTGTAACTAAATATTCAACATCTTGGTATGCAGTATTATATTAAAAGAGAGAGCATTTAGGGAAGAAGGGGCTGGAGAGGGGGCAATCGAATGCTGTCTACCCTGACCTGATTTTGTGAAGATCCCAGAGTTTTCAGCCCCTACACTGGTATACCTGGAGTTTTTGTCAGTTAGGTGTCTCTGCAGAAATCAATGGAAAAGCAGTGAAGTTGGGCTATTGGTGGAGTAGAGGTTGCATACATAATTGAGTCTTTGACAGGACAGAGGCTATACCTTCTTCCATCTTGAAGAGTCCCAGAGCTATCAGCTGCAGTTGTACCACAAGTCTTCATGGCTTGGCAGTTACTCTCTCAAGAGTAAAATGAATCTATGGAGCTGACTGATGAGTTGACATGATGGCGGCTGTGGACTGTGACCCTACTATTTTTTTATTTTTTTAATTTATAAGTAGAGAAGGGCCAAAGCATAGGGGCATAGCACATTTGCCTTGCTCGAAGCCAACTCAGATTCGATTCTAGTCATGCCATATGGTCCAGCCTGCAAGAAGCTATTTCTTTTTTTGTTTTTGTTTTTGTTTTTATTGAGTCACACCCAGGCAGCACTCAGGAGTTACTCCTGACTCTGTGCTCAGAAATCGCTCCTGGCAGGCTCGGGGGACCATGTGAGATGCCGGGATTTTAACCACAACCCTTCTATATGCAAGGCAAACACCCTACTTCCATGCTATCTCTCCGGCCCCACAAGGAGCTATTTCTGAGCGCAAAGCCAGGAGTAACCCCTGAGCGCCTCTGTGTGTGGTCCAAAACCAAACAACAACAACAACAACAACAAACAACCCCCCCAAACTATAAGCAGAGAGTTGGCACATCTCTTATTCATAGTTAAGTTTTATACATACAATGTTTCATTACCAATACCACCATCACCCCACCCCAGCCTGCCATCATTACAGGCATCTTTTAAGGTTTAGTTGTTAAAGTTTGGGTCTCATGATCTCATTATTGTTGACTCCATGGCTAGAATATTTAGTTCTGTCCTTTCTTTACTCCACAAATGCACCTGAGTTCCCTTGGTCCCTGTACTCCCACTAGCTTTAAAACAAAAATTTTAATTAAAGCACAGCGATTTACAAAATTATCCATATTAAGTTTTAGACTCACAGTGTTCCAGCACTGATCCCCCCCACCTACATCAGTGTCCTTCCATCTGATTCTGTCCAGAAACCCTTATCTTGCCATCTTTATTTTATTTATTTTTTTTTGTTTTTGGGCCACACCCGTTTGATGCTCAGGGGTTACTCCTGGCTACGTGCTCAGAAATCGCCCCTGGCTTGGGGGGACCATATGGGACGCCGGGGGATCTAACCGAGGTCCGTTCCTTGGCTAGCGCTTGTAAGGCAGACAGCTTACCTCTAGCGCCACCTTCCCGGCCCCTATCTTGCCATCTTGACAGAACCTTTTCAATTTGGTTGTTAAAGTTTGGTCCTCATTACTTCAGTGTTGTTGACTCTGTAGTTTGGATATTTAGTTCTATCATTCGTAAATACCACAGATTTACCAGAATCCCCTTTGTCATTATTCACCTTGTTTTTCATCTTATCCACCTCTTCTCCACTCTATTTCTTTCTGTCTCTTCCCAATACTCCGGAGCGAAGGAAGAGCGAGGCATCTCTCTTTTAAACCATTGCATTTCCTCATCCAGTTGTTCTAAATACTGGTTCACTTCATTTAATTTGATATCTTTTTTTTTTTTTAATTTTTTTTTTTATTTAAACACCTTGATTACATACATGATTGTGTTTGGGTTTCAGTCATAAAAGGAACACCACCCATCACCAGTGCAACATTCCCATCACCCAAGTCCCAAATCTCCCTCCTCCCCCCCCAACCCTCGCCTGTACCCTAAACAGGCTCTACATTTCCCTCATACATTCTCAATATTAGGACAGTTCAAAATGTAGTTATTAATTTGATATCTTTCAGTTCTATCTGTTGCAGTAAATTATATGATTTCATCATTCCTTACAACTGTGTAGAATTCAATTTTGTATCTATACCACATTTTTTTTTTTTTTTTTGGTTATTGGGTTACACCCAGCAGCACCCAGGGGTTACTCCTGGCTCTATGCTCAGAAATCGCTACTGGCAGGCTCGGGGACCATATGGGATGCTGGGATTCAAACCACCAACCTTCTGTATGAAAGGTAAATGCATTACCTCCATGCTAATCCCTCCGACCCCCAATTTTTTTTGGGTCTGTACCACATCTTAATGATCCTCTTATCTGAATTGAACATCTAAGTAAATTCCAAATCTTAGCTATTGTACTGAGTACTACAGTGACTTATGATGTGAATACGTTCTTTTGAATGGATGCTTTCCTGTTCTGGGGATAGATAACCAAAAATGAAATTGCTGCAATGAACATAGGAGTGCAAATGTCTTTTCTGCATTGTTTTTCGGGGTCTCTCAGGTCTATTCCCAGGAGCAGTATTGCTGGATCACATGGGAATTCGGTCTGTTTTTTTTTTTTTTTTTTGAGGAATGTCCATATTGTTTTCCAAAAGAGGATAGTTGACATTCCCACCAGAAGTGAATTAGAGTACCTTTCTCCCCGCATCCCCACCAGCACTGGTACCAGGTTCTTATTCTTTGTGATGTGTGTCAATCTCTATGATGTGAGATGATATCTCATTGTTGTTTCGATTTACATCTCTGATAATTAGTGATGTGGGACATTTTTCAGGCTTTTTGGCTATCTTTCGTTTTTCTTTGAGGTATCTTCTGTTCATCTCTTCTCCCCATATGTTGATGGGTTTGAATATGGGTTTTGAATAGCTCTGCCAGTGCCTGTATTAGAGAGTAAACCCTTACTAGATGGATATTGGTGAATAATTTCTCCCAAACTGTGGGCAATGTTTCTATCCTGGTCATAAGCAGAAGCTTCTTTGTTAATGTAGTCCCATTTGTTTATCTTGCTTCCAGGAGATTTGGTTAGAGGTGTTTCATCCTTGAAGATGACTTTAGCCTCAGTGTCATGAAGAGTTCTGTCTACATTTTCCTCTGTGTATCTTATGGTGTTGAGTCTGATACCAAGATCTTTATTCCATTTTGATTTGACTTTTGTGCATAGTGTTAAAAAGAGTTAATTTTTTTCTATCATGTAGCTGACCAATTTTTCCAACACCACTTTTGGAATAGGCTTTCCTTGCTCACTTTGTATTTCTTGCTCCTTTATCAAAGATTAATTGCTCATATACCTGAGGGTCTGTCTCAGAATATTCAAGTCTATTCCATTGATCTGAGGATCTGTCTTTATTACAATACCATGTTGTTTAAATTATTACCACTTTGTAGTATCGCTTGAAGTTGGAGAAATTTTTGCCTCTCTCTTTTTTCCCCCCAAAATTGAGTTAGCTATTGGGGGGGTATTATTATTCTCTATACATTTCAGGAGTGTTTGAAATTTTCTTTGAAAAGAGTCACAGTTGGGCCCGGAGAGATAGCACAGTGGCGTTTGCCTTGCAAGCAGCCGATCCAGGACCAAAGGTGGTTGGTTTGAATCCCGGTGTCCCATATGGTCCCCCGTGCCTGCCAGGAGCTATTTCTGCACAGACAGCTAGGAATAACCCCTGAGCACCACCGGGTGTGACCCAAAAATCAAAAAAAAAAAAAAAAAAAAAGAAAAAAAAAGAAAAGAGTCACAGTTATCTTTATAGAACCACATTGAATTTGTACAATACTTTAGGAAATATTGTCATTTTAAATATGTTAATCCTCCCAAAGCATGAGCAGGGGATGTGTTTCTATTTCCTTATATTCTCTTTTATTTCCTTAAATATTGTTTGACTTTTTTTTTTGTTTTTGTTTTTGTTTTTTGGGCCACACCTGGCGGTGCTCAGGGGTTACTCCTGGCTGTCTGCTCAGAAATAGCTCCTGGTAGGCATGGGGGACCATATGGGACACCAGGATTCGAACCAACCACCTTTGGTCCTGGATCGGCTGCTTGCAAGGCAAACACCGCTGTGCTATCCATCTGGGCCCCTGACTTTTCTTTTTATATGTCTTTCACTCTTTAGTTAAGTTGATTCTAGATATTTGATTTTCTGAAGCATAATAAGTTATAATGGGATTATTTATTTAATACCTCCTTCTTCTCTTTTTGTTATTTGTATGTAGGGAATTCATAGACTTTTTCATATAAATTTTATAGCCTGCCCCCATACAATACATATTTATTGTTTTTAGAAGTCTTTTGTAGAGTCTTTAGGATTTTCTAAATATAGTATTATGTCACCTGCAAATAAATAGTGAGAGCTTGACTTCCTTTCTTACCTGGATGTTCTTGATATCTTTCCTTGCCTAATTGCTATGGCAAGTACTTCCAGTATTATAGTAATAGAAGTAATGTGAGTTGGCAACCTTATCTTGTGCCAGATCTTAGTAGGAAGGCTATGATGTTAAGTATGATGTTAGTATATGTTAATTATACCCCATTGAGTATAATGCTTTCAGTGTATTTGTGGTAAATAGCTTTGATGATATTGAGGAAAGTTATTTCAATTCCCATATATATATGGGTGGGTCACACCTGGTGACACTCAGGGGTTACTCCTGGCTCTGTGCTCAGAAGTCACTCTTGGCAGGCTCAGGGGATCATATGGGATGCCGGGAATCAAACAGGTGTTCATCTGGGCTTGGCCATGTGCAAGGCAAACACTCTACCGCTTTGCTGTTGCTCTGGCCCCTTAATTCCCATCTTATTGAGAGTTTTTATCATAAATGATTGCTGGATCTTTTCAAATGCTTTCTCTGCATCTATTGATATGATCATATAATTTTTTTTTTTACTTACTTTTGTTTTGCTTTTGGGACAGTGCTGAGAATTTACTCCTTCTGTGTTCAGAAATTACTTCTGGTGGGCTCAGAAGAACAGATGGGATGCTGGAAATTTTAACTGGATTAGTCACATGCAAGGTAAGCACCTTAACCTCTGTATTATCACTCTGGCCCAACTTTTTTCTTTTTTAATACATATAGCATATTATATTAATTGATCTGTTTATATTAAACCATCCTTGCATCCCTGGATGAATCCTACTGAGTTGTGGTGTATGATATTTTTGATAAATTGTTGGATTCTACTTACTGGTCTTTTGTTGAGGAATCTTGTATGTGTTTATTTTTTTTCTTTTCTTCTTTTCTTTCTTGTCTGTTCATTCTTGGTGGTGGTGGTGGTGGTGGGTGGGGTGGTGGTGGGTGGTGGTTTTTCTGGTGGTGGTGGTGGGTGGTGGTGGTGGTGATATGGGTTTATTTTTCTGTCACTTCTTATGTAGGTCTTTCACCTCTTTTGTTAACTTGACTCCTAGGTATTTAATTTTCATAAATGGGATTTTTTTATTACTCTCTCCTGTATTTAATTATTTGCATATAGAAAATCCATAAACTTTTGCATGCTGACTTTATGATGTGTCTATTAATTCTAGAAGTTTTTTTAATAAATACATTCTTTAATTGAATCACTATAAGATTCACAGTTATAAGCTTGTTGATGATTGAATTTTAGTCATACAAGTACAATGCCCTTCACCAGTGCATATTTCCTGTCATATCAATCACTGCATATTTTCTGTCATGAATGTCCCCAGTTTCCTTCCTCCCTTCATTCCACCCTGTCCTCACCCTGCCTGCCTCTATGGCAGACATTTAAAAAAATCTCTCTCTTTTCATTTTTTTTTCTTTTAGACACTGTGGTTTGCAATATTGTTACTAAAGGGATATCATGTAAATCACTTGATCTCCTTTTAACACCCAATTCTTGTCCAGAGTGATCATTTCCAACTCTTTGTCCTAATGGTCCCTTCTCTGTTCTAACTGCACTTGCTTGCTATTTGTGGCAAACTTCCAACACATGGACTGGTCCTTCTGGCCCTTATCTCTATTGTCTTTATATATAATTACCATACCATTTTCTTTTTTATATCCCTCAATGAGTGCAATTATTCTATGTCTATGACTTTTCCTCTGACTCATTTCACTCAGCCTAATACTCTCCATATTCATCAATGTATAAGAAAATGTCATTAGTTTATTTTCCTAACAACCATGTAGTATTACATTGTGTAGATGTACCACTGTTTCTTCAGCCACTCATCTGTTCTTGGGTAGTTGGGTTATTTCCAGATTCTGGTTATTGTGAGTCATGTTGCAATAAGCATAGGAATGTAGAAGACTTTTCTGCATTGCATTTTTGGGCTCCTAGGATATATTCCTAGGAGTGGTATTGGTAGGTCAAATGAAAGCTCAATTTCTAGTTTTTGAGTAATATCCATATTGTTTTCCCGAAAAGGCCGGACCAGTCTACATTCCCACCAGGAGTGAATGAGAATCCCATCGGTGACAACTCTGGTTGTTCTTGTTCTTTGCGATGTGTGCCAGTCTCTATTATGTGAGGTAATATCTCATCGTTGTTTTGATTTGCAACTCCTTGATGATTAACTTTTCATGTGCCTTTTGGCCATTTGTATTTCTTCTTCGAAGAAGTTTCTGTTCATCTCTTCTTCCCAGTTTTGGATGGGGTTAGATGTTTGTTTCTTGTTAAGTTCTGCCAGTACCTTATTAACCTCTTATCGGATGGTTATTGTGTATATAGCTTCTCCCATTTGTTTCTAGAAAGTTCCCCCTTCTCCCAGGAGGTTTTTTTGATAGTGTCTTTAGTGCTTTCTAAGAATAGTACCATATTTCTGCCAGTACCTTATTAACCTCTTATCGGATGGTTATTGTGTATATAGCTTCTCCCATTTGTTTCTAGAAAGTTCCCCCTTCTCCCAGGAGGTTTTTTTGATAGTGTCTTTAGTGCTTTCTAAGAATAGTACCATATCATCTGAAAATATAGAAAGCTTGACTTCTTTTCATATCTGGATTCCCTTAACATTTTTTTTATTGCCTATTGTTATGGTAAGGACTTCTAGTACTATATTAAATAGAAGTGGTAGGGGAGGGTGGCCTTGTCTCTTTTTTAAATTTGTTTGTTTTGTTTGCTTTTTGGACTCCTGGCTCTGCACTCAGAAATTACTCCAGGCAGATTCAGGGGACAATATTGGATGCTGAGGATCTCATCCAGGTTAACTCCATGCAAGGATATACCCTACCTGCTACCTTGTTGCTCTGGACCCTACCTTGCATTTTGTTTGTTTGTTTGTTTTGGCCATACCTGGTGATGCTCAGGGATTGCTTCTGGTAAGCTTGGGAGACCATCTGGGATGCTGGGAATTGAACCCAGTCTGTTCCGGGTCATCTGCTTACAAGACAAATGTCCTACCACTGTGTGATCTCTCTGGCCCAATTTTGTCTTTTTATATGTCAGCTAATTAATAAGCTGTCTTTTGTTGCCTTTTTAGATATAGTTACCAACCTTATTTAGTCTCCTATCCCACTATGAAAAATGATTACTTGGTGTCTGGAAATCTACATTCTTTAAGTGAGCAAAAATAAATTACTTCCAATTGTACCTGAGGCTAACTCCCTCTTAGATCATTTCAGAGACCCTCTGAGGGTGGTATTACCCACTATGAATAATACTTACCTATTTTATTACTGATAAATAAGCTATTTCACAAAATTAATTGGATGATATATATCCTATTATAATAATGAATATAATTACTTAATATATTTAAAATAAAGTTTAATAGTTCTATGTATATAATCTCATTTAATATCCATAATAACTCATTTTACAGTTCAAGAAACTGTTTTCAGTGACTTATGTAAAATGAGGAGAAGAGTGATTGTCTACCACATTTCCTTTATACTTTAGCTATCTGGAGAAGTGTCTTGGAGGGTCAGATTGATAATGTTTTAAATGAGCGCCTACATTGTGAGAAAGCTCATGCCACACCAGTTCCACTAAGCAGTGGTCAGACTGTCCCTGAGTTCCAACAACTCAACATGGTGCATGAATTAATCTCCAACCCAATTTCTTGGGAAGTCATGGAACTTAGACTGAAGTAAGGAATTGCTCCTTGTAGGAAAATCAAATATCACCTCTACTTATTTATTTTAGTTTGTTTATCCATTATCTTTCCTTGCAGAAAAGAATTTTAGAGGATATAATAGTGATGTAGAACAGTTTTGTTCAGATATTATAAGGAGAGAAAGAAGAGAGAATAATGTACTCAAGAGAGAATATGGGCTTCTTCAGAGGGAACAGAGCCGAGTGTATCCCATAAAGTAAAATGATGGAATTATAGATTCCAAGTTGAGATGCGTTTGACCCAAAAATAGATAAATCTACTATTTATCTTTACAAAGTTAGTTCTTATAAAATGTAATTATTTAAAACTTTACTCCAGGCACTGTCATTCACCGTACTGTAAATAACAGTACTGATGGGATATTATGCATAACACAATCCCTCAACAAAGTTGGTTTTATTTTCCTCCCACATTGTCTTTACTTGGGGCCTTCTATATAGATAAGAACCTATTGCTAAAACACTCAATGACAATGAGATTAGAGGTATCTTCAAGGAGGAAATGCCACTGTCCAAACAAGTGGAAGCAGAGATAAACAAATGGGATACATCAAATTTCTGCACTTCAAAGGAAACAGCAACTAGGATAAAAAGATCATACATAGAAAGGGAGAAATTATTCATCTAATACCCATAGATAAAGAGCAAATATCTAAGATCTACAAAGTACTGACAGAACTTAAGAAAAAAACATGGGCCCGGAGAGGTAGCACAGCGGTGTTTGCCTTGCAAGCAGCTGATTCAGGACCAAAGGTGGTTGGTTCGAATCCCGGTGTCCCATGCCTGCCAGGAGCTATTTCTGAGCAGACAGCCAGGAGTGACCCCTGAGCACCGCCAGGTGTGGCCCAAAAACCAAAAAAAAAAAAAAAAAAGAAAGAAAAAAACATAATCCCCATCAAAAAATGGGGAGACACTTTGACCTGAGCAAAAGCCAAGATCGCTATATACAGATGACTGGTTGTTACAAACAGGACTCGACAGTACGCATCCCAGGACCAACAACAACAACAGCAATGAAAACCTCTAGCCTAGCTTTTGGTCTACGATCTGTTCAACAAACAAGATCTCCAACTCCAGAGGTCTGAATGAGACAACAGCAACTGAACGGGTATTCCGGAAACAGAACGAAAGACTTTATCCCAGGCTCCATCCTAGGAGCAAAATAATGACCAAGACCACCAATTACAGAAGATGGATTAAAACGACACTGAAGAAGCAGAACTGCTAGAACCACAAAGAAAGACTCCATCATAAGCTCCATTCTTTGAGCTGCACAGTCACCAAGATCTCTAGATATAGAGGTCTGATTTTACCATCCAAGATGAAGCAGAAGTCTTCCATACACCACAAAAGCACCGAGGGGAGAGTAAATGATTATACAAGGAGTCTACAGTTAATCCCATGACAGTATACTTCAGGGGTGGAGAAACCCTGTAACTCCTCTAGGCCAAGGGAATTCCCTCTAATATCCCCAATACTTAATGTGCCTAGGCAGGGGGAAAAACACACACAAAATAATCATCTTTCCACACATGTTATTTATGTGTGTGTGTGTGTGTGTGTGTGTGTTTGGTTTTTCGGGCTACACCCGTTTGATGCTCAGGGGTTACTCCTGGCTAAGCGTTCAGAAATCGCCCCTGGCTTGGGGGGACCATATGGGACAACAGGGGATCGAACCGAGGTCGCGATCTTTCCTTGGCTAGCGCTTGCAAGGCAGATACCTTACCTCTAGAGCCACCTCGCCGGCCCCTCATTTATTTATTGATTGATGGATTTTTTTTGATGTCTTTATTTTGGTGTAGATATTGAAGTTGATATCTCCAATTTTATTTTATTTTATTTCATTTTATTTTATTTTATTTTATTTTATCTTATCTTTCTCTTTCTTTTTGCACTCCGGCATGATTTGATTTCAGAACCGAGCCTATTGTGTGGTGCTTGTCTTTATTGCTGTAGTGCTCACCGAAATTTGATATTTCTTTCTGTATTGTTGTGGTGTTTCGATTATTTTTCATGTCCTCTCTCTTTTTTTTTTTTTTTTTTTTTGTGGGTCACTCCCGGCAGTGCTCAGGGGTTACTCCTGGCTCCATGCTCAGAAATTGCTCCTGGCAGGCACGGGGGACCATATGGGACGCTGGGATTCGAACCGATGACCTCTTGCATGAAAGGCAAACGCCTTACCTCCATGCTATCTCTCCAGCCCCCCATGTCCTCTCTCAAACTGAGGTTGAAAGCCTCTAGATTGGTCTCCGCCCATTTTCAGCGTATTTGACTTCTTTTTTTTTGTACCCCATTATATTGCTTTTCTTTCCTTCAAACAAAACCACATAACTCGATTTATCTAGTTCTGCCTCTTAAATAGAGGGGGAAACAAGGGAGTGTACCAGGTCCAAACAGATATATGACCACTGATAGTAAGCTAGACAAAGAGGGGACCACCTACAGTAGCAGCCTGGGGGGTGATGGTAGGGTATATGGGTTGCAGAAAGGGAACTGGGATGGGGGGAGGACAAATTTGGTGATGGGTGTTCCCCTGATTCAATTTTGATATGTACCTAAAATACTGCTGTGAAGGATATGTAACCCATTATGATCACAATAAAAATTAAAAAAAAATGGGGAGACAAAATAAACAGACATTTCCTTAAAGAAGAAATACAGATGGCCGAAAGGCACATGAAAAAATGTTCCACGTCATTAACATCAGGGAGATGCAAATCAAAACAGTAATGAGATAACATCTCAAACCACAGAGACTGCCACACATCACAAAGAACAAGAAGAACCACTGCTGGCATGGATGTGGGAAGAAAGAGTCTTGCTAGGATGTCATCTAAGGGAAGATCTTAGACCTTTTGTTTATCTTCATGTTCTTACCATTGTCATGATAGTTGTTAGTGTAGTTAATTCTCTAACTGTACTTACCACTCTTTGTAGTAAGCTTCATATCATGGACCAGACTATGACAATGATAGAGAGAATACAATGCCTGTCTCAAAGAAAAACTAAAGAGATGAAAGAGAAAGGAGAGTATTTTTTGAAAACTATTGACTCACATTGAATTCAATGAGGCACCAGCAGAAAGTTTAGTAAATTCTTTTTTTTTTTTTTAAAGGATAAGAGTTAAGGGCCCGGAGAGATAGCACAGCGGTGTTTGCCTTGCAAGCAGCCGATCCAGGACCTTAGGTGGTTGGTTCGAATCCCGGTGTCCCATATGGTCCCCCGTGCCTGCCAGGAGCTATTTCTGAGCAGACAGCCAGAAGTAACCCCTGAGTACCACCGGGTGTGGCCCAAAAACAAAAACAAAGGATAAGAGTTAAGAAAAAATACAGCAATAATGGTGTAAGAGTGGCAAGTGTTAGTTTTTGCAAAGGACCAGCAAAATATGGGTAAAATGAAAAAAAAAAAAAAAAAGCTTTGTCCTAAATACAAAGAGACCGTATCCCTGAAGTTCTCTGGCATAAGACCGACTCTGGGCTCCAGGCATTCTAGGTTGTCCAACCCCTGAGTCATTTTCTTTGGTGAAATTTTTTCACACATTAGCTGTTGTTGTTGTCCCGTTTCTATAGTTAAAGCTTCTGGTTTCTGTGCCAGAAGGATTCTGGTTTCTGTGTTTTATCAAAGTCAGGATATGGAGCATTCTCCAGTTTCACCTCACCATCAGATGCGGCGCATCCTGCCCTGCAAGCAAGTTGCTGCTGTCTCTGAGTCATCTGGGTGTCAGGGGGACACTCCTTGGAGTAAAGTCAATGGCAGGGTAGCTGCAGGGTCTCTCCTGGTTGTGGTTTGCCTCCTGGGGATGTTGTAGAAAATTGTGGTTGTTTCCATAGATGGTCACTGCTTCAGGGGTGTATGGGAAATGCCCATTCTTTGAAGGCCTGAGCCCAGTCATTATGCCAGTGTTCAGGGTATAAGGCCTAACTGCATTCCCAAATTTGTGTTCCTATCTCTGTTAGAAAATAACTTGTGGGGCCGGGCGGTGGCGCTAAAGGTAAGGTGCCTGCCTTGCCTGCCCTAGCCTTGGATGGACCGCGGTTCGATCCCCTGGTGTCCCATATGGTCCCCCAAGCCAGGAGCAACTTCTGAGCACATAGCCAGGAGTAACCCCTGAGCGTTACAGGGTGTGGCCCAAAAAAACAAAACAAAACAAAACAAAAAAGAAAATAACTTGTTTGCATATGTACTATTTTCCCATGTTAATGCCCCTATCCAAAAGAGGAACCATGCCACAATGTATTATTGGTGCCTCTAGGGAGCCGAAGAAACAAGTCCAACAATCTCCTTAATTTGGTTCTAACATGAATTCTAAAGCAAAAGACGCTTCTACCATAATTCCTTGTTAAACAGATTTTTTTGTGTTACATACAAAGAAAGAAAGAAAAACAAACTAACAAACAAACAGAAAACAGTGGGCACAATTGTCACTGTATAAGGGGACATTCAATAAGTGTTGTAGCAGTTAAAAGAATACATCTAGGATATTTATATTATGCATGTCTCTTTTATGTCATTAAAAATAGTCGGGAGGAGAGTGCTGAATCCTGGACTCCACTTTGGTCTGAGATTTGGCCTGCTGGAGTCTGCAAAATGACTCCAAGCATTTCCACATCAGAAAATACCTTTGAGGAGGAACTGATCATAAACCAAGTATGGTAGCAACCACAGTTACGCAGTGAAGGAAGGTGGAGGACAGGCGGCAGCTTAGAATAGATAGGTAGGAACAGAGTACTTGTTTCTTTGCAGCCCGAGAGTCTAATTTTTCACTTTGGTAGTTGTTTGGCAGCTGGCTTAGGTGAGGATAATAATGACTTCATGGGTAGCCAAGAACTGAGGGTAAAAACAGTTAAATGTGGGGTAATGGGCCATAGGAGTGAGGGAGTAAAAGACTAAAAAGGAGCTTTGGGTGGTGAGCCAAGGCAGGAAGGAAATTATACAACATAGACATTCTGTATATGACAGAGTAAACCCAATAATATATAAAAAAAAATGTCTATACTAGCCTCCGCGTAGATTCAGATTAGACAGGGGAAGGAAGGAAAGTTGCCTGCGACTTCCTGAAGCCAGCATCTCTTGTGCTGCCATTCCCCATGGTGGCAAATACTCCCGGATCCCAGGAAGGAAAGAGATCCTTCAAGAGCGGGAAGCCTGAGAAGTCACCGCCCCCAACCAAACCCTCCCTCCAGAGCTGGGTGGGGAATGGGGGAGCCTGGGGTACCCTTAAAACTTCTCGGAGGGACCCAACTCATTGCTGCCCTGAGCATATGGCCCAGGGGTAGCCCTGGAGTTCCGGAGGAAGGAGGTGGAAGGGTGCTGGGGTGACCCAAGCCCTTCACCCTTCTTCCCAGGTCTGATTAAAAAAGGCCTTTGGCATGGCGGAGGTCCGCCATTCCCCATGGTGGCAAACACTCCTGGCTCCCAGGAAGGAAAGAGATCCCCTTCACGTTCTTATCAGAGCCTTTTGTTCCCGTTGGAACTTCTCTCTGGAGGGCCTAGGCCTTTTCTAGACTGGTGCTGGTGCCAGAGTCTAACCAAAACTCAGTTCTTGTATCCACAAAGTGGTGCAG
The DNA here is from genome assembly GCF_024139225.1 of Suncus etruscus. Classification (NCBI taxonomy): domain Eukaryota; kingdom Metazoa; phylum Chordata; class Mammalia; order Eulipotyphla; family Soricidae; genus Suncus; species Suncus etruscus. The sequence goes on from NC_064858.1 coordinate 85,553,169, forward strand.
GGTCTTAACACTTTTTGGGCTACTTTAGGGCTAGTGACTGAGCAACTTCTTTGAATCCTTTTTAGGTTTTATTATTCTTTTTCAGGTCCCCTCTATCTGTCCTACTGCTTAAAAACTAAGACAGAGAAGTTATATGCTTAAAGTTACATAGATTTTTGTTTTTGTTTTTGCTTTTTTGGGTCACACACGGTGATGTTCAGAGGTTACTCCTGGCTAGGCATTCAGAAATTTCTCCTGGTTTGGGGGATCATATGGGATGCCGGGGATCGAACCGAGGTCCATCTCGATCAGCCACATGAAAGACAAATGCCCTACTGTTGCGCCACTGCTCCGGCCCCATGTTACATGGCTTTTAATTGGTGGAATCAATACTAAATTTCAGACAAGTTGAGTAGGAACCTGTGCTTCACCATGACTCTCCCTGAGGGTACACACTGACAGGAAAATATATAATTTTCAAAACTGCTGATCTTTTTTGTTTTACTATGAATAGGAACCAGATTTTTATTTATTTTTAATAATTTTTATTGTGACCAATGTGAATTACAATTCTTTCACAGTTATATTTAAGGTACATAGTGACAGTGAATTAGAGTCATTCCCCTACCCGTGTTGTCTACCCTCCATTTCTGTTCCCAGCATGCATCCCATACCTCCTCCCTTTGCCCCTTGGACTGTTAGTGTAACAGGTCCCCTTTGTATATAGCTTGTTGTAGATTGGATATCTTGATTCTGTTGTCATTGGCTTTGGGTTTGGTATTTAGGTCTGATCATTTTTTTAATTTCCATATCATTAGGATGTCATATGAACCCAGATTGACAATTAAAAAAATTTTTTTTATTGAGACCAATGTGAATTACAAGCCTTTCACAGTTATATTTAAGGTACAAAGTGACAGTGATAGTACAGCAGATAGGCCATTTGCCTTGCATGGGACAGTCCCGGTTCTGTCTTGGGCATCCACTATGGTCTCCTGAGCCTGCCAGTACTTTCTGAGTTCATAGTCATGAGTAACCCCTGAGTGTTGCTGGGTTGGTTCTTGGTACTAAATGTTCCAAGAGTGGGAACTATGGCATGCTCTCCATCATATCTCCAGTTCTTGACACAGTACCAGGCCCCACCAAGAATGGTCCAGAGCATATGAACTGAATGAATGAATAAAGCATGGTCCCTCATTTTGGAGTTATAGGAGAATGATAATCAGGCCCATCAAGGGTCTATAGTGGGGTACCTAAAATATAGGTTACAATCTCACAAAGCTGAATTGTTTTAGTAAGAAAATAGTTGGTAGATGTGTATATCTATGTAGACAGACAGTCGTATACACTCAACACAGATGATTAACATGATAGGGAGAGTAGCTCTCAGAGCATAGATCCTAGGAATCTAGCTTTCTGGGAATCATTTTACTTATTTTTCTGTTTTTGTTTTGTTTTTGTTTTATAATCCATGATGCTCAGGGGTTAATCTTGATTCTACACTTAGAAATTACTCCTTGTGGGGCTCAAGGAACCATATGGAACGCCAAAGATTGAATTCAGGTCAGCCACATACAAGGGAAGTGCCCTACCTGCTGTACCATCACTCTGGCCCTGCCAGTCAGTTTTGAGTGACTTCTTCCCTGTGTACCAGTACTCTATTCTGGGCTCAAATCAGTTGTTTTGAACAAAAGTAAAAAACACTAGCTTGTGGGACTGGAGAGGTAGCACAGTGGGTAAGGCACCTATCTTGCATGTGTCTGATCAGGCTTCAATCCAGGGACTGCATCCCATATGGTCCCCTGAACAACACCAGAAATAATTCCTGAGTGTAGAGCCAGGAGTAACCCTTGAACACAGCAGAATAAGACCCAAAGACAATAAAATAAAATAATAAAAGAAAGTAAATAAAATAAACTAATTGTTTGACTGCTGGCAAGAGAGGACTAAAAGTTTTCAAAAACTTGTTTGGGGCTAAGGAGTAACACAGCAGGTAGGGTGCTTGTCTTGCACTTGGTCGAAATGAGTTGATCCTTAGTACTCTATATGGTCCCTTGAGCCCCTAAGGAGTGATCCCTGAGTGCAGAGCCAGGAATTGCCTGATATACCTGAACATTGCCTGATATGGCCTTAAGTTAAAAAAAAAAAACAGTTGAATGTTTTTCACACAAATATGGTCCAAGTTTCTTTAAAAAGCTGTTTTTTGGGGGAGCGAAAGTGATTATCTTAAAGATGTCATATTATATGACATAAATTTTAGCTTACGGTAAATGTGCTTATGGAGTAAAGAAATTCAAAAATTGTATCCTCAAAATGGTCCAAAATAATGGTTCAGTGTCTTTGAAAATCACCAGAAGGTGAAAAACGAATTAACAATAACCTACTCATGAAAAGACACTATGTCTTCAGCAGAAATTCTTGCCTGAGGTGGTGTTTCATTCCCTACTCATCTCAATAGGTAAGATAATAGCTAATGCATATTTAGATACCTAACTGAAAAGTGTTTGAGGTTCATTTGTGGGTTACATAATCCAATGACATCAATATTTACATTATTGTAAATAGATTAAATTTGCCAGTCACTGAACTTACCTGGGGATGAGGGTAAATAGTGGGGGGGGGGGGGGGCCCGGAGAGATAGCACAGCGGTGTTTGCCTTGCAAGCAGCCGACCCAGAACCAAAGGTGGTTGGTTCGAATCCCGGTGTCCCATATGGTCCCCCGTGCCTGCCAGGAGCTATTTCTGAGCAGACAGCCAGGAGTAACCCCTGAGCACCGCCGGGTGTGGCCCAAAAAACCAAAAAAAAAACCAAAAAAAAAATAAAACAAAATAGTGGGGGGGGCACATTGGGACACTGGAAGTGTCACTTTGGTGATGGATATGGTGTAGGATGATATATGCATCAAAAGTATAAACAGTGCTGTATATCTCAGTATCTATAGAAATGGTAAAAATAAATTTTATAACCAAGGTAGAATGGAAGACTGGTGCTATGAACATGTAGACTATATAGAACATATAGACATATATAAACTGCTACAGGCAGTTTATAAGAGGCATACCTTAGATCTACCCAAAGACACAAATTGAAAACTTAAAAAATCACAAAAAGATGCTCTAAGTAAAAAGCTTTAATGCCTACATTATTTGACTTTAAGAAGAACTACTAGTGCAAAAGACCATTGCCAAATTGCTGTCTAGAACTCACAGTAATAAACCACAGACTGCAGAATAGAGAAACTTAATTTTTTTTTGTTTGTTTTTTGTTTTTTGGGTCACACCTGGCAGTGCTCAGGGGTTATTCCTGGCTCCAGGCTCAGAAATTGCTCCTGGCAGGCACGGGGGACCATATGGGGCGCCGGGATTCGAACCGATGACCTCCTGCATGAAAGGCAAACGCCTTACCTCCATGCTATCTCTCCGGCCCGAGAAACTTAATTTTTTTGACATTAATAAGCAGAATGAAGATTAGTCATTTTAAAACTTTCTTTGTAATGCAATAAAGTAAAACAAACACACAACAAAGAAAAACAGAACTGATTACAAAGAAGTCACACCACAGACTTTTCACTTACTTTCTCTTAGACATCCTATCTAGTAGAAGATTTAGTGTCATAAATAGAAGTGCTATAATAAATAGACTTAGTGGCTTGTATGGTGGCCCTCCAAAAGAATTGTACACATCCTATTCCCCAGAATCTATAGACATTATTTTACGTGGAAAAGGGATCTTTTGAATATAATAAAGTTACATTTTATTATTTTCAAGGTCAGTCATATGGGAAAGAAAAACAAATTATAAATTTTTAATTAAAATGTATATTTAACCTTTATTATATGACCATTCAAGATTAAAAAATATTTTCAGTAAAACTTCATTTGCCTCATAGGTTTAATGAGCCTTTTCAAAAATATTAGTTTAATAATTTTTTGACATTGTTCCTAATTTAAAAATGTTTTCTCCCATAACTAAAATCCTAGTCTGAGATCTAAATTCTGTATTGGCTATTCCACTTAGAGAGGGCATATCCTCTGAGCAATTTTATTTTTCTCTATAGTATGAGGCTCTAAATGTTCTGTTTACCGGACTTGTCTCAATCATTGCTACTAGTGTATATTTTGATTACAAACACACTGACTCAAATTTTCTAACCCTGGGGCCCAGGAATCTATTTTGTTTAATTAGGAGATAATAGTGACTAGCCAAGTTTGAGCACTATTGGATTCCATGACATCTGAGACTCCTAAAAATACTCAAGCTTCTAACTTCCAATTCTCTTATCATTGTCTTATTTATCCTATTACATACTATTAAGAAATCCCAAAGCACAAAATGAACAATTAAAAAAACAAGATCAATAGTCAATCATCTTTATATTCTTCTACAACCTATAACATGCATGCCTGGTATATAGCAGATACTCAATAAATTTATCTAAAGAATTAGTCAATCATGTTTAAATAAATGGATATTGCATGTAGATCGCAAATACCTACAGGTAGATAAATTTAAAGAGAAATAAAATAGTGCAAATTTTTATCTGCTGCTATTTTTTCTTTTCCTGTCTGGGTTACTATATATTTTAAATAATGAATTATTTAAAGGCTAATCATATTTAGACACCTAACTGGACATAGGTCCTTCTGTGGGCTTCATAATCCCATGATACTTTCCAGTGACGATGATAACTGAGAGAGGCTCATGATTTAGCAGGAGCTAGTTTTCCTGTCCTTGGTTTTTCCAGGTCCAGAAAAAGCCATATCCTGCCCACGTGATAGATGCTCTTGGGACCATGCTGTGATTCTTTGAATTTTCAAAGGCCACTGTAGGTGTTTGTGAGTCTCTATGAGTGGGAAGAGGCACTTGTCTTCTGTTGTTACCCATTAATTCCTCAGTAGTGAATGTCAACCAAGTAATGTCCCCCAGAACAACTGATACCAGCTATTGGAAACCCCACAGTCTCTACTCCCACTTCCCTCCTGTACATTCCACTGATCTCTCAGTTGTTTCCAGTTTAGACACTGTCTGCTGGCCTTGGAAGATACCGGCTCAGGATAAAATCTGTCACAGGAGTGGGCAACTTAGCCAAGGGGATGTAGAGGAATTTGGCATCTAAGCCAGGGTTGTAGCGAATGCGGGGACTTCGGGAAACCACAGCATGCTCCATGCAGTCAACGACTGCATCGATTCTTGGCTCTGCCAACTGCAGCATGTTTTTCAACTTGTCAGTGTCTGGTAGCACAAGAGGAGAAAATAATCAAATGCTTGACAGTGTTCAAAAAAGTTATTTCTTTTGACCTTTATTAGTACCTTTTTCATCAGATGATTGATCTAACATTTTAAGACATCCCATGCTCCCTAGGCTGCCCATTATACAAACATTCTAAAAACAATCGAATTTCTCTTCCTGAATCGAGCATTTGTGCATGGTGTACCTACTATTGTTTTAGACTAGCAAAAGGACTTGCACATTTGTGTTATTATTGTTGTGTAAACCTTGATATTAAACTTTCATTAGCTGTAAAATAGGAACAATTCAGACTGTAGGAAATAGTAAGTATGGATCAGATAGAAAATGAGCAAGGATAGGGTGGAAAAATGTATGTAAAAATGTAGAAAAGTTGAAAGGAAATCGGTGAAAATATCAGAACCTAAACACCAGAGTATTTCTCCCTTCCTATGTACTTCCCAGGTTTCTTAAATTAAAAAAAAAATCATGTGGGCCGGGAGAGATAGCACAGCGGCGTTTGTCTTGCAAGCAGCGATCCAGGACCAAAGGTGGTTGGTTCAAATCCCGGTGTCCCATATGGTCCCCCGTGCCTGCCAGGAGCTATTTCTGAGCAGACAGCCAGGAGGAACCCCTGAGCACTGCCGGGTATGACCCAAAAACCAAAACCAAAACCAAAAAAAAAAAAATCATGTAGGAGAAAATTTGATTGAAAAATAGTGATGCTGGGGCTGGAGAGATAGCATGAAAGTAGGGCGTTTGCCTTGCATGCAGAAGGATGGTGGTTCAAATCCTGGCATCCCAGATGGTCCCCCGAATCTACCAGGAGCGATTTCTGAGAGTAGAGCTAGAAGTAACCCCTGAGCGCTGCCGAGTGTGGCCCCAAAACCAAAAACCAAAAAAAAGTGATGCTGACTGGGGGTACAGCTCATCAGTAGAGGGTAAGCTTCATATATGAGAATCATCAGTGTCCATCACTGAAAATAAAGTAACATTGTGCTTATTACCTTTATCCTAAGACTACTGTAGGACTCTAGACAATTTGGGACGCAGACAGGCTGCTTGTAAAGAGTTAACTAATCTAATTGATTGGTCTGTTAGCTTTCTGTGTAAGGACATGAAAATAGGTACAAGATACTGCCAAATGTTCCAAAAGGAAAAGTAAACATGGACAAAGGACACTTGGGTTTCCTGATCTGTACTCTCACCTATGGACCTTGGGACAGGGGTAGGTCAGTGGGACTTATACTGCAATAAGAGTTCCAAGAATACTAAACAAGGTAGTGTAATAGAACTGAACATCTGATAATAAGCTGGACCCCAAACTGTACTAACTTTGTAAATGGTCCAGGATCACAGGGATGTAGCCTCCTCTAAGAAGGACACAAGTGAATCAATGACAAAGGCAGGGCAGCTATTCAAATACTCTTTGCTTTTATTTCTAAGGCATTACCTTTCTATTTCTTGGAAAGAAAGCAACTACAACAAAAAGGAGAGGTTACATTTTGGGGTGTTCCAAAGAGCCACACTGAGTTCAAGTTAGATTTTCTACAGAGTAGTAATAATTTTAGGAGCTGACACACTGGCCTCCTTTCTTTTCTTTTCTTTTCTTTTCTTTTTTTTTTTTTTTTGTTCAGGGGTTCCTCCTGGCTGTCTGCTCAGAAATAGCTCCTGGCAGGCACGGGGGATCATATGGGACACCGGGATTCGAACCAACCACCTTTGGTCCTGGATCGGCTGCTTGCAAGGCAAACACCACTGTGCTATCTCTCCGGACCCACTGGCCTCCTTTCTAAGCCTGAGATCACCACCAGAAGAAGCCAGACAGGGAGATGAGAACCTCAGGGATTGTTGGAAGTGCTTAAGGTCTCTGGGTGTTTCCTCAGAATCAGTGAAATCTTTGTGGACTGATGAGGGCAGGGCAAGCTGATGTGATTAGGTGACTTGAACTGGGTTCTGAAGGGTGGAAAAGAAGAGTGGCTTAAGATAGGGTAAGCAGGAAAAGTTACATTAATTCTTCATTCAAATATTTACTGAGTTCCAATTTTGTACTGGGTATCCTACTAGATACAGAGTGAGAAGCAAAGCAAAAGCATGCACTTAGGCTCATTTTTTTTTTCAGTCTATACAGAGAAGAACATGGGCCTTGGATTCAGTCTACTGGGAAACAACTTAATTATTGTGGGAAATAAGCAAGATTCAGGCTATAGAGTTGTAGGAATCAGGTTTGGTACTAAGTATAGACTCGGTAGTGATCATTCTGTCCTCAGTTCTTTGCCAGGAACAGGTCCTAGGTTTCTAATGTAATCCCATCCCAGAAAAAGGCAAATTTCAGGCAAACTTGCTAGCAAGGCTGAGATGAAATTAATGTTATCAGTGAGATTATGGCTCAACTTCAGGCCTCTTAGGATACTCATGTGCTAATACTATTGATTCCTTTAGCTGCTTCCTTACAGGTGTCTAAGTACTGATTGTCCATTTACTGGCTCTTTCCAGTGTAAAATGTCTCTGTCTAGGAGATAGCTCGAAGGGCAGAATGAAGTGCATACTGGCTCCAGGTTCAATTCCTAGCATTGCAGAGACTCAGGAGCTTGACTAGGAGTGGCCCTGTAGCAACTGTATCAATGAATCAGCGGAGAGATACTTCTTTAATATCTATCCTGTCTGTGTCCCTTTTTCCAATTTCTAGCAATGACTAAGTTACTCATTTTTGAACTTAACTTAAAGAAGACTCCACAAACCATCATCTAACCTGGGGTTACAAATTCCATCCCCATTCTCCCTTCAGAGACCCATATTTCTCTCCAAAGTACTGGTTATTTTTGTTATTAAACATGTATCTGTTTTCTCATAAGTTTTTCCTACAGAGCCTTAGGTATAAACAGCAAACCACAGACCTGGCTACCTAGAAGGCTACCTGGCCTTCTAGACAATAGAATGAAGGGATCTAAACTTTTAACAATCTAAACTTAAAGGGGCCAGTGGGCAAAGGGTGGTTTAGGATACATTCTGGTCCATTGATGGAGAGAGAATAACACTGGTGTGGGAATGGCCCTGACTCACTGGATATCTGATATTCAACTATGAAGGACTCTGTAGATTATTTATTTTCAATAAAATGAAATAACCCCCTACCCGAAAAACAAACAAACAAACAAAAATACATCCTGCATAGTTAAATTCCTGCTATGAATTTGATTGGGTGATTGCATTTAGACCTTTTATGGTTTCCATGTTCATTTTGATAAATTTATCCCTTTGTATATTCACTAAGAAACCTTCTTTATAGTAACAGATTTATAGCTTGCAGGTACCAGAGTAATGAAGGAAAGGAGTCCATGCTTGGTCTAAGGAAAGATAAGAAGGAACTTTAAAGTTAAATTGTTCTTATGAGATATTAGGAAACATGTTAAGAATTTTATATGTATAAACTCATTTAACTATCTTAACTTTTCACACATGTGAAAACTGAATATATTTCCAAAGGAGAGTTGAAATTTACATTCAGGAAGCCTATTTCTAGGGTCCTAATTGCTACAATACACTGTCTTTTAGTGATGTTTATGGAACTCAGTAAAAAATATAGAATAAATCTGGTTCACAAGAAGGTGTAACTGCACTGCAGAGGCTTGAATGATATGTAAGAACAGGAACTTTCGGGGGCAGCCAGCTCCACTTTCCTCACTGGCCAAAAGGACCCAGATGCAACTGAAGACACTCAACACCTGCAAGGACATGCTTGATAATTGCACTAACATCCATTTTCTGCTCCATGGACATAGCTGCACCCAAGGACAGACACTACTACACACAGGGCAGCTGCTGGGTGGCTTTGAGGAGCTTCTCTACTGCCAGAACCCAACATGAAATAGAACCCAACTAGAAAGTCTTGTGGGTTATCTTTTGAAATCTACCGAGATTAGCTGTTCAGAGCAAGTATGGGGTTTTCTTGTTCTCCCAAAGTCTCTTTATCTCTCACCTCTGGGGTGCCACCAGGTCTTTCAGTGGAAACTTCCTTAACTGTTCCTTTAAAAAATACCCACCCACCTCACTCTGATCTTGTTTGCTCATCCCTCAGAGTAGAATTGCCAAAACTTTGGAGCAGAAACCTGCAATAATACTCTCTAGCCTCCCCAGACATCTGAGATGCACAGAACACTTTTAGCTCAAAGAGAAAGAATGACTGCTGCTCATTCCTCATGTGTCCTGCTGCTCATTTTTGAATTTATTTACAAGAACATAATGTTAACAAACAAGGTACTTCACAATATAGCAGGCCTCGAAGTAGACCTGTGAAATAAGTGCTGTCATTCATCAGTCCATTTTTTGTAGATAAGAAAACTGAGGGATAGGGTGAGTAGGCATTATGCTCAGTTTCTGAGTTGCTAAGTGGTAGGGCCAGGATTAGAAATCTGGAGAGTCTGGCACAAGTGTAGTTGTACTCCTGATAACTTCCTGTGTTTCTCTCATGTATTTTCACTTGACTCACCAGCATATAATGTTTGGGGGAGACAGGTCCCGGTCATAGTAGAATCTATTTGGTCTCTTGTTTGAATTCCTGATTCTACTGCAAACTATGTAGTCTTGGACTGCATCCTCCCCTTGCCTATCTCCCTCCCCCCAGTCTACATCCCATCATCTGTAAGGTACAAGTGAGTGAAGGACTTCTGCCCCACTCCCATGTCTGTTCCTTGAAGAGATCATGTTCACACCAGGGGGAACTTACAGATAAGGAAGTAATCCTCTCCATAGCTATCCTTGGTTTCCTGGGGTAGTCTTTCCCACAGTTTCCTCATGCGCAGTTCTATACCTTCGTTGCCCAGAATGCTAGTCCGGTAGTTCCCCGGCTCGAGGATGCTGACCTTCACTCCAAAGTAGTGCATCTCGCGCCTGAGATAGAAGAGTCTAAGTTTAGGCTAGGGTCCAAAGAGTACAAAGGGTTATCAGGGAGAGTCATTTCTGAACCTTCAGAGGTGTCTCCCCAGGGACCTGCAAGTGCATAGCCTACAGCTGTGCCAGTCTAGATATTGCCTTAATGCAAGTTGTCTAGGGTCTCCCCTAAGGCTAACTCAACCAAAAGGAAGTCAGAAGACATCAACTGAAGCATTGATTGCTTCTCAGCAGTACTTCCTACTTGCCCCATACTCTAAATCTACCTGTCAATGGGGATGAGGAGGGAGATCTAGGTAAACCCAAACCTTTCTCTGAGGGTCTACCAGAAATGCAGCTACTCCCAGACTTCTTTGCCTTCCTGGAAGGTGTGTGTGTGTGTGTGTGTGTGTGTGTGTGTGTGTGTGTGTGTGTGTGTGTGTAACTCCTTCCTAGTTGCCCAAGCCCAAACAGGGTTTTTCTTAAACTGAGAATATGAGAGAAGGCAGAAAGATAGATTTCTATCATCACCTACCTCATTCTGTTCTTGGGATAAACTCCTAAAAGTTAGCTTTCTTTTCTGCTACTGTCTTACTTTTCAGATTCTAGACTCCTACATCCCACTCTCTGCTCATGTGTTCTCCCAAACTCTCTCTGACTAAGGTGAACTTCCCAGGATCCCCATTCATAGTAGTTTGGCTAGTCACCTGATGCTGTCAGAGAAGGCCTCAACACCAAACTTGGAGACGCAGTAGCCACCACCAATGGCAGCCACTATACCACCACAGCTGGACATGTTGACAACCCTACCCCGGGCTTTCTTGACCAGGGGCAGCATGTTGAGAGTCACTTCAATCAGTCCCACCAGGTTCACATTGATCACCTTCACGAAGTCCTCCTTGGTCAGCCATTCATTGGGACCACTGGGCAGTCCCACACCAGCATTGTTCACCAAGGCCCAAAGACCTGAGGGCAAGATGGATGGAGGGAAAACATGAAATCAGCTGTGTCCAAATAAGCACCTGCTTGGAACTGCAGAGGGTGGGTGAGTGCTTATGGCTTAGGGCAGAAGGATGGGTGTTACTCTTAGGCCTGTAGCAGTAGGAGAGGCCACAAAAGGCAGCAGCAGCTGAGTTCTGCAGTTTGTCCAGCAGTCAGGCAGGGACTATCCAGCAGGAGCAGCAGCATGTCCTCATCCCCACACTAGCACTTCAACCTGGGGCTTTATATACCTCAGGGCCAACTGGCCCAATTGTCATCCTGCAGCAGTTACAAGGGGCAGGCTTCTGGTAATTGCTGTCTTTATCCTTAAAGCAACAGTAGTTCACTTATGGCTGGCCAGTGGCCATAAGAATCTGTTTCCTTATAGATGTAGACCTATAAGATCCCAATGAAAAAAATGTGTCTTTACTAATTACTTTTCCCACAAGGGAAACTTTTTCTAATATACACAGTTTCTGCCAACTATCTTGATCCTGTGCTATCAAGAATCCAGGCTTTATTTATTACACTTAAATACTAACCCTGGGGCCAGAGTAACACACCAGGTAGGATGTTTTCCTTGCATGTTGCCCACCTAGGTTTGATCCTAAGCATCTCATATGGTCCCTTGAGCACCACCAGGAATGACCCCTGAGTGGAGAGCAAGGAGTAACGAGCACTGCCAGGTGCGGTCAATAAACAAAACAAACAAAGTTTTCTAAGCCCTGGAAAGAGAGATCTTTTATAACAACGAAGTGATATTTGAATTCTTTTCCCTATTTTGATTTTTCCTTCTTCTATTTTTTTTTTTTTTTTTTTTTTTTTTGGTTTTTGGGCCACACCCGTTTGACGCTCAGGGGTTACTCCTGGCTATGTGCTCAGAAATCGCCCCTGGCTTGGGGGGACCATATGGGACGCCGGGGGATCGAACCGAGGTCCGTTCCTTGGTAGAGCTTACAAGGCAGACACCTTATCTCTAGCGCCACCTTCCCGGCCCCACCTTCTTCTATTTTTGAAGAGAAAATGTTACTTTATTTTTTAAATTTTTATTTTGACCATATTGGCTTACATATCTTTCATAGTATTTTAGGTACATATTAAAATTAAAACTATCGCTTCTTGGCCTTTTGGCTAAGATCAAGTGTAAAATTAAAATTTTTAATTAATACCTTTATTTAAGCACCATGGTCACAAACATGTTTGTAATTGGGTTTCAGTCATAAAAAAGTACACTCCCCCTTCACCAGTGAAACATTTCTGCCATCAATGCCTCTCACCTCCCTCCTCCCTCACCCTTGCCTGTCTTCAAGACAGTCATTCTATGCTTTTTTCCTCCTCTTTACTCACTTAAGTATAAGAAACCATATCCAGTTACATTTTAACCATATCAAAGAATTCATTTTTTCCTCACATCCATCCATTTATTCATATATTTATTTTGTATTAGTAACAGGGTAGATGCACAGGGTGAGAGAGATATTATCATTTTTTTTTTTTTTGCCATACCCAGAGATGCTTAGGGTTTACTCCAGGCTCTGCACTCAGGAATCACTCCTGGGTGGCTCTGGTGACCATATGGGATGCTGGGGATCAAACCTGGGTTGGCTGCGTGCAAGGTAAGTGCCCTACCTACTGTGCTCTGGTCCTGAGATATTACAGAAATTTTTTTTGGGGGGCCACACCCAGTGACGCTCAGGGGTTACTTCTGGCTATGTGCTCAGAAATTGCTCCTGGCTTGGGGGACCATATGGGACGCAGGGGGGTCGAACCATGGTTCGTCCTAGGCTAGCGCGCGCAAGGCAGATGCCTTACGCCCTGTGTCACAGCTCCAGCCCCAATACTACAGAAATTTAAGGCAATTGTCTTTCATGCTGTTGACTCTAGTTTTTATCCCCAACCACATATGGTTCCCAGAGTAATGCCAGCGGTCACTTATGAACACAGAGACAGGAATAGCTCTTGATCATTGCTGGTAATAGCCCTCTCACCCAAAAATCCAAATAAACATGCAAACAAAAAACCAAGGAAAGTGCTGAGTGACATAAAATGAACAAGATAAAGTCTGAACCATCAAGAAACTTACAAAACAAAAAGTAAATAATAACATTTGCAAGCAAAATATTAAAATTAAATAAGAAAACGAGAAATGTAGTTGGTTGTAAGTAGTGGTTAATGTTGTCATTTGTCTCTGCAGAATCCAAGCTAGAAGTGCCTCAAATTCTAGTCCACGTTTTTGTGGGTCTACCTCCAGCCTTGGACAAGTCACTTCCTCTCAGCATGCCTCAGGTTTTTTCCCACTGCATTGGAAGTTGTTTCCAATCATAGCAGTTTGTAGACCTTTACAGGCTACACCACAGAACCCACTAAGGGAGGAAGATGCAATGGAGTCCTACTTTCCTGTGGTTGACATATTGAGCCTCTAAGTAAAATTCTATTTGAAAATGGTGATGGCAAATTTTATAAAACCACTTTGGAGAAACTGTAAATAACCCCTACAATATCTCTTAGACTTAGACCAAGGATTTTAACAAGGTAGGCAAGGTAATCCTCCCCAAGCGTTTCTCATTTAACCACTGGAACATATGACTATAATCTACTATATGGACAAAAAAAGATTATTGGGTTTTTTTTTTGTTTGTTTGTTTTTGTTTTTTGGCCACACCCTGTGGTGCTCAGGGGTGACTCCTGGCTGTCTGCTCAGAAATAGCTCCTGGCAGGCACTGGGGACCATATGGGACACCGGGGATTCGAACCAACCACCTTTGGTCCTGGATTGGCTGCTTGCAAGGCAAACGCAGCTGTGCTATCTCTCCGGGCCTAAAAAGATTTAAATGGATAAAATTTAATTAGTTAATTAAGATCTTAAAATGGAAATAATTCTGCATAAGACTGGTCAGCCTGAGGCCAGAGTGATAAAATACAATGAGTAACTTACTCGGTTTGATCCCCAGCACCACATATGGTCTCCTGAGCTCAATCTGTTATGATCCCTGGGCATGGAGTCAGGAGTAAGTCCTGAGCACTTCTGGGTATGACCCCAAAGCAAACAACAAACAAACAAAAAGACTGCTCAGCACAATAAACAACAAAAGCCCTTCCAAGTGAAGAGAGAGATACAGAGAGATAGATGGCAGTCTGGAGAGGACTTAGCCCAAACTTGCAGGCTTGAAGATACAGGAAGAGTTCATGAACTGAGGAATGCAAAGTGCCTCAAGAAGCTGGAATGACAATGGAACTGGGTTCTTTCTTTGAGCTTTCAGAAGGAACATAGCTCTGATGACACTTAGTTTTTAGCTCTCAGTGAATCTATTATGAACTTCGGACCTCCAGAACTGCAACACAGAACATCTTTTAGGTCACTATATTTTATATTTATTAGAGTTGTATAGGAAGGAAAAAGAAACAATGAATCATTACTATCAGAAACTCAAGGCATGGGGCCGGAGAGGTACAGCGGTAGGGTATTTACCTTGCATGAAGATGACTTGGGAGGAATCTGGGTTCAATCCTCAGCGTCCCATTTGGTACCCTGAACCTGCCAGGGGTGATTTCTGAGCACAGAGCCAGGAATAACCCCTGAGCACTGCCAGGTGTGGCCCCAAAAGCAAAGAAAAAAAAAAAGAAAAGAAAAGAAAAGAAAAAAAGAAGCTCAAGGTAGAAAGTAGGGTGCTGGACAAGGCAGCTCTATGAAGGAAGACATATGTTAAATCACTTAACTCCTTAACTATTTGTTATATATTGGCTAGATGGCAGGCACTAATCTAGGTACAAGAGCTATGTAGTGAATAAAAGAGATCAAAGCTTTATTCTTTTTCTTTCTTTTTGGATTTTAGGCCACAGCCAGTGGGGTTCAGGGATTACTTCTGGCTCTGCACTCAGAAATCACATCTGGCAGGCCCAGGGTATATGGGATCCTGGGGATTGAACCTGGGTCAGATGCATACAAGCCAAATGTCCTACGCACTGTTCTATTTACTCTAGTCCCAGCTTTATTTTTCTATTTTGTTAGTTTGTTTGGTTTTGGTTTTTGGACCACAGCTGGTGGTACTCAGTGTACTCCTGACTCTGGCAGTGCTTGGATTTTTATATGATGTGCCAATAAATAAATAAATAAAATGGATAAAGGGCCTGGACAGATAGCACAGTGGCATTTGCCTTGCAAACAGCCGATCCAGGACCAAAGGTGGTTGGTTTGAATCCTGGTGTCCCATATGGTCCCCCAAGCCTGCCAGGAGCGATTTCTGAGCATAGAACCAGGAGTAACCCCTGAGCACTGCCGGGGTGTGACCCAAAAAACGAAACAAAACAAACAAACAAACAAACAAAAAACAAGATCAAACAGGAAGATTTTGGAGAAAGTGAGGTCTCGGACCCGGAGAGATAGCACAGCGGCGTTTGCCTTGCAAGCAGCCCATCCAGGACCAAAGGTGGTTGGTTCGAATCCCGGTGTCCCATATGGTCCCCCGTGCCTGCCAGGAGCTATTTCTGAGCATACAGCCAGGAGTAACCCCTGAGCACCGCCGGGTGTGGCCCCAAAACCATAAATAAATAAATAAATAAATAAATAAATAAATAAATAAATAAATAAATAAATGATGTGCCAGGCATTGAAGCTAGGTCAGCTGCATGCAAAGCAAGTGCCTTATTTTCATATGATCTCTCTGGCCTTGAGAACTTTTAGTCTAACAGGAGTAACAGAAATAAAAATAAGTGAAATATATTGTATATTGATAAATATCAAGGGGAAAATGAAGCAAGAGTTACTTTTTCTCCTCTGCAGTCACAGGGCTTTCCTGGCCTGATTGTCTACATGGATCCCATAGTAGTTACTTTAGGAGGCAGGATTTCCCCCAGGCTACTGCTTAAGCAGCAGAGTCATCCTGTTTTTCCTGTTTCTATACCTACACCCTGCATGCAGGAAGTTCCCCAGTAAGTTCCTCACCCAGTAATGGTCCAGCCCCAGTCTCCTTTCTCAATAGGAGCTGTGGCTTCATCTTTTTTAAATTTATTTATTTGTTTTAGGGATCACACCTGATGGTGCTGAGAACTTACTCCTAGCTCTGCACTCAGGATGCACTCGCCACTCCTAGTGGTGCTTGGGGACCATATGGAATGTTGGCTATCTAACCTGGGTCAATCTTATGCAAGAAAAAGCCTCATTGTCCTATTGCTCCAACCTGGAGCCATAGCCCACATCCTGAGGTTAACCAATAACCAATAGGAGGTAAGAAAATGGGCAGATCTCTTTCATCTCTCTGTCTGTCTCTCTGTTGCTCTGTCTCAGTCTCTCTGTCACTTTGTCTCTCTCTCCTGTCTTATAATTTCACAATCAGAAACAGTAATTCACCCATTTAAGGCATCCAAACTCATGCTAACCTCCCCTTCCCACAACCTGATTCTAAAATATGTGCTCACATTTCTATAGGAGTTGATGGTTAGGGATGCTGAGCTCTCAGCATCTTTAGAGTTTAAAACTCACATTTAGAGGTTTGAACATATATAACAAATCGTCCCTTCTCCACCACATTGTGCAACCTCCCCCCACCTCTATCTTGAGTTCCCATCTCCTTTTCTGGAAAAATTTACTCAGAAAATATCTCTTTTATGAAAATATAGTGGTTTCCAGTTCCACTGAGCCAGAGCCCCAACTACCTTTTTCATCTCACCTCTCCTACCCCACTTAAACAATAGTGTCCCTGAAAATGACCCCAGATGTCTGTGGGAGAAAGAGAGAAAAAAGGACACTCCAAGAGAGTCCAAGAATATAATTCACCCCACCTTGCTCGCCCACTTGGTCCCTCACCCACTGGGCCGCCGCCTTGATGCTCTCTGTCTTGGTGACATCCAGTAGGGTGGTCTGCAGCTGGTAGGATGTATCCTGCTGAAGCTTCTGGGACCCTTCCTCTGTGAAGCAGGCAGCCAGTACCCGCATGCCCCTGTCAACCAGTCGCTTGGCCAGCTGGTTTCCAAAGCCCGAGTCACAGCCGGTGATGAAGACATACTTTTCTGAGAGATCCCGTACCACATTGCAGTTCTTGAACCAGCGATACATACAGGAAAGGTCTGTGATGGCCGCCATAGGCAGGAAAGAGGTGATGGGCAGAAAGAACTAGGCTCAGGAAACAGCAGGACAGGTTGGTCTTCTGAGGTCTATTGAAACTGGCTGGAAAGAAAAGCTCTCCTCCCTTCTACTATTGGCACTAAGTGGAGGGTTCCTGGATGAGCCATTATCATTTTTATAGGTGATATGTCATCACACCAATTAATTTAGATGCAAGAAATTCAAGTTTAACCTGAAGCTTTGTCACCTTAAACCGCCCTGCTGACTGCTTCTCTCTCTTCCAGCTCTGATGGGTAAAGATAACAAGGATGAAGAGGACCCCATTGCTGATATTGGTGCTGAGCAGAGGCATACCTGGGTGGTCTAGAAGCCCACGTATAAAAAAAAGAGTTCAGTTTTCTTTTCTTTTCTTTTTGTTTTTTTTGTTTTTGTTTGTTTTTTGGGCCACACCCGGCGGTGCTCAGGGGTTACTACTGGCTGTCTGTTCAGAAATAGCTCCTGGCAGGCACGGGGGAACATATGGGACACTGGGATTCGAACCAACCACCTTTGGTCCAGGATCGGCTGCTTGCAAGGCAAACACCGCTGTGCTATCTCTCCGGGCCCCAAGAGTTCAGTTTTCAAAGGAAATGCATGTTAGAAATTCTGCACGTTTTCCCCAGGGGACAAAAATCAGATGTCATAAATGCAGGTATGTAAATAATAATTTATTTACATAATAAAATTTTACATTATTTATACCATTATATTATTTTTTTACCATTATATTATTTTATAAATAATCCTATAAATATTATCATATATATGTGTATGAACCAGAGTGATGCCATTACACAGTGATGTCATTACACAGCTTGGGTCAGAAAAACCAAACAGAGGGACTAAAGCGATAATCTAGTGGGTAGGGTATTTGTCTTGTATTTGTCTTGTATTGGGCCAATCAGGAGTTGATCCCTGACATCCCATATGCCCTCTCCGCCACCTGCCCTGAGTGCTACCAGGAGCAATTTCTGAGAGCTGAGCTAGATAACCTTTGAGTGATGCTGAGCGGCCCCTCACCCCCTCCAAACAAATCCCCCCAGATTGGAGACCAGGATCGCCCAATGCCTGGAATGGGATTAGAGAGATTCCACCCCTCTCCTGTTCTTTGGGAAGGCAGGGATTGAGAACAAAAAGCAAACAGGGCTCATACGCAAGATGTAAACAAACAATAATAGTATATAATACAATAACAATAACAATAATCATAATAATAACGTAACACTATCTAACCCCAAACACATAGTTACAAAAGCAAAACTTTAATGAAATATAACATAGATTTTATAAGATTAAAAACATTAATTACAATTAATTAAAAACATTAATTACAGTAATCACAAAAATACAGAATTAAATATACTTTAAAGGATTCTAATCAGTGCTCGCTTCGGCAGCACATATACTAAAATTGGAACGATACAGAGAAGATTAGCATGGCCCCTGTGCAAGGATGACACGCAAATTCGTGAAGCGTTCCATTTTTTTAAAAAAAAAAAGAAAAAAAAAAAAGGATTCTAATCATAAAAAATACAAATACAAAAGCTAAAAAATTTTTTTTTTTTTGGGTTTTTGGGCCACACCTGTTTGACGCTCAGGGGTTACTCTTGGCTATGCGCTCAGAAATCGCCCCTGGCTTGGGGGAACCATATGGGACGTCGGGGGATCCAACTGCGGTCCGTCCTACGCTAGCACTTGCAAGGCAGACACCTTATCTCTAGCGCCACCTTCCCGGCCCCAAAAGCTAAAAATTTTTACCAAGTCAAAATTTACACTAAAAAGATAGAGAGTATAGAACTCCTAAAAGTCCAACCAAAGACATTTGATGAATCAGGAAAGATGAGTTGTAACTTGATATAGGACACAGCACTGGAACAGTTAATGATGTATTCTTCAGTCTGAGATCAGGAGGCTTGCAACTGTGATGGGATTCCTACAAATAAAACGTTAAGGACTAAGAAGAAAGAGGGAATAATGAGGAATAATAAATTAGGGGATAAAGTATCAGGAAATACAAGACAGATAGACACACAATAAGACATGCAAATACATACTATACAAAATTATGGAAATAACACTCACTCATAATTACCAAAAATATCTATTAGGCAGGAATCAAAATAAAGCCAAAGAAAAATTTTTAACTGAATCAACAAAAAACACTTTGAAAATACAATAATGGAAAAACTGTTTAGATGGATATCTTCAAACTCACAACAACAACAACAAAATATTTTTTAAGGCAAGGTCGAGTAAATCTGAAAAAGAATTTCATGCACAATATGACCATAAAATTCCATAATGCAAATATTAAACAGTAAGTCTATTGTAATCAGTCTTTGCTTTGCTCAGATAAGGACTAGAAATATATAGATGTTTGCCTTGAATATGCTGGCTGAAAATATATAAATTGTGTGCCTCCCCATGCTTAAGGCTCTGATTTGTGGCCCTCAGTATTGAATCTTAATAAATCTAACTCTGTCCACCTAACATAGGGAGATCCCACTAACACAACTCTAAGTGACTTTGACTTGCAGGCCCTTAGTTCTGAGTCTTTTTTTTTTTTTTTTTTTTTTTTTTTTTTTATATTTGTCTTTCAACTCTATTTTATTATATAGTATAGGAATGCCAGGGAAATAATAAATAAGGGATATCCTTGTTTTATCATTAAACTTAGTAGAAATGTCTCTAATTTTTTTAGCTGGATTTTTTATTTTTTTTATTTATTTATTTTTTTATTTTTAATTATGAGAACAAAGGTACAAAGAAAGAGGACAAGGTAAAGTTACAGTGGAAGGACAATCACCCATAACATAATTCTCAAAAGTCCCCTTACTGATATCTTAACTTTGAAATTTCAGACAAAGAACATTAAGATAATTAAGACAGAATCCATATACAATTACTTTGTCCCTCAAGTCCCCAGATTGTAACACATTATAATATTTCTTAACAGTACACAAAGCAATCTAAAGCCATAAAACTTACGTAACTCCTTAAACATTACAGGCATAGTATTTTCTTACATTTCCATATACATGCATATTAGCTTACGTTAACCTCAAATTTTAAGTGAGTTCTTTTTAAAGATTAGAGTCAAAGGAGCACAGTAAAAATGGCGCTAGAGTGGCAATTGTTGTTTGCATAGGCCCACCAAAATATGAGGGACATGGAAAGAAATAACCCTGGCCTAAGTACAAAGAGACCCGACCCCTAAAGTTTCCTGGCATAAGACCAAGTCTAGGCTTCAGGCAAGCTAGATCGTCCAATCCAATACATTGTCTGTAGTGCCAACACACTTTTATTTTTCACACAGTCTCTGTTGTTGGTATCATGTTTCTGTATTAAAGATCCTGGAATCTGCATATCTCACATTGAAGTCAGGATGTGGAGCATCCTCTCCTTTCACCTCACAATCAAAGGGCAATGCAGGGAGCCATGTCCTGTAAGCAGGACGTTGTCGTTGTTAAGTCTTCTCAGTGTCAAGGGAAGTCTCTTTTGAGCAGGTCAAAGTCTGAGCAGTGTAGGTCTTCCGTGGTAGAGGATTGCTTCCAGGTGATGTTATAAACCAGCCTGGATGTTTCATGGATGGCTTCCCTGGTTCAGGGGAGAATGGATTATGCCCTTTCTTCTGAGGTCTGTGCCAGGTCGTTATGTCAATGTTCAGGGTCTAAGGTCCCTCTGCACTACAAGATTTGTGTGTTCCAATCTCTATTAAATAAGATCTTATTTGTATGTATAGTATTTTCCCATTTTAATGTGCCTATGCAAATAAGAAGCAATGCCACGTGGTGTTATTGGCGCATATGGGGGCCATAAGAACAATTCCAATGATTCCCATGACATGGTTCAATCATAAGCATTAAACTGGGGGACTCTTCCACCAAAATTCCTTGTTAAACAGCTCAAAAAGAGAAGATAAAAAGTGGTTAGAATCATCACTGTATAAGAAAAAATTTAGTAAAAATTATAGCTGTCCAAAAAAACCCACAAAATATTCTAAAGAAATACGTGTCCATTTTATGTATCTTGAAACAATTTGGGGTTGTCACACACAATGCACATCTTTGAACTGTGATTAGGATTGTACACTACTGAAATTAAAAAGAGTAATATAGGTTAGTGATGTTTGAGAGGGGGTTAGAGAGTTAAGGAGTAAAAAAGAGCTTTGTATGGGTGTGGGAAAGGGCAGAATACAAAATAAACATTCTGTATATGCAAAACATAACATAAGAATAAGGAATATTCTGAATACATGAAGTACATGAAGTATGCCTGGAGGCTCAAGCCCCCCCCCCCCCCCCCCGCAGTTCTGTAGTTTTTGGATGCCTAGAAAGGAATTTCTCCCCCCCTCCCCCCAGGGCCCGATTAACCAGGCGTGGCCTTAAAGACCCACCAGGTTTGGGGGGACCTTGGTCCCCTGGACTAGGTGGTCAGCCCAGGGGACCTGTGGCTAACTGTCCTGCCCAGAGCCCCCAACATACCAGGCAAAGACCCAGAAATCCTGGCATGTGGAGTGCTCTGAGCCCAGCTGTGCCTCTGTAGTTTTTGGATGCCTAGGGAGGAATTTCTCCCCCCCTCCCCCCAGGGCCCGATTAACCAGGCGTGGCCTTAAAGACCCACCAGGTTTGGGGGGACCTAAATCCCCTGGACTAGGTGGTCAGCCCAGGGGACCTGTGCCCAGCTGTCCTGCCCAGAGCCCCCAACATACCAGGCAAAGACCCAGAAATCCTGGCATGCGGAGTGCTCTGAGCCCAGCCAAGCCTCTGTAGTTTTTGGATGCCTAGGGAGGAATTTCTCCCCCCCTCCCCCCAGGGCCCAATTAACCAGGCGTGGCCTTGAAGACCCACCAGGTTTGGGGGGACCTTGGACCCCTGGACTAGGTGGTCAGCCCAGGGGGCCTGTGCCCAGCTGTCCTGCCCAGAGCCCCCAACATACCAGGCAAAGACCCAGAAATCCTGGCATGCGGAGTGCTCTGAGCCCAGCTGTGCCTCTCAGTTCTGAGTCTTAATAAATCTAGTCTAATATTTCCCCGTCTGTGTTCTGTGCAGTGATCGGCAACCTAACACTATGTGTGTGTGTGTGTGTGTGTGTGAGTTGCATTCATCTAACATTAAGGTTTTCAATTATTCTACTTTATATGTGCTCTTTTTCTTTTTCTCCCTTCTTATAAACCCTCTTTGTCTAGGGCTGACTTTCAGACTGCTCTGATAATGGGAATCCCTGACATAGAAGCAGGAAATGTTTGAATAGTTTTGTAACAGGTTCTCCAAGAATACAGAGGGTACACCAGATTTCAGAATGCAAGGCTCTATGCACCAGACCCCAGTAGGCTCTCAGCAGGAAAAACTCCAGGAAGGAGAGCTGTCAGGGATGAGAGGGAAGAAAAAAAAAGTCTATTCCAAAACAGTTTCTCTGGCACTTCCATATCATGCTGATTTAGAAGCTTTCAGTTATGATCTCCAAAACATAGCAGGCCATTATTAACATTTGAGTGGAAAAACTTAAGGGATTTTCTTGAACACGAAATCAATTAAACTAGTTTCTGCCCTATTGGCAGATAATGAGTTACAAGTTATCATTTTTGGTAATTCTCCCTCTTAAGTGTCTCTCCAATCTAAAGGAAGATGAACAGCAAAAGGTTTCATACACATGAATATGCCTCAAGGGTCCCAAGGGCCACAGGAAGCAGGGGCTTTCTCTTAGGGTGGGTGAATGGGGAATGACACAAATCCAATGTGGAGCCTCCAGAACTATAAGTAGACAGGATCTCCCTCTGATCCATGATAGGCACAAGGAGGAACTCAAGAACTGAGGACATATCAGCTCCCAGGACAAATCATCCACTGGCACATTCTTTTTGTTTGTTTGTTTTGAAATATACCCAAGAGTGCTCGATACTATTCCTGGTTCTGTGTATAGGGATAATTCCTGGTAGGCTCGGGAGACCATATAGATACCAGAGATCAAACATGAGTCAGCTATGTGCAAGACAGAAAGGCAAGTGCCTTATCTATTGTACTATCTCTCTGGCCCTGGCACTAGCACATTCTTTCCAAGATCAGAAGCAGAACATTAGGTGGTGTAGTGAGATGAGTGCCTAAAGAAAGTGATAGAGTGGAATAAAGGAACATGAAGATGACCTGACAAGTGGATAAGTTGGAGTCTAAGAGACAGAATAACTTCCAGATCAGGGGCTGAGATCAGGAAGGTCCACAGAAGGCAAAAGAGACATGAAAGGAGACACTTTGGATACAGAGAAGAAAGGCAGAGAAAGGGTTCTGACTTAAATGTCATTGACACTGAATTTCAGCAAGATGGTGAGACTGGCTTCTGACTTATATAGGAAATTATGAAAGACTCTAGACTTAGGCTCTGATATCATGAGGATGAGGTAAGGCAGGTTGAGAATGACTGAGGTGAGAGAAGAAAATTTCAAGACAGATACTGAAATAAGGAAGCAATTTCAGAAAGGTAGGAGGGAAGTTGGTCAAGAAAAGGAAGGATAGAGGTAGAAATGTGAGTGGCAAGGAACCACACCCAAAATTGCATAAAATGCTTGGACAGGGGCCAGAGTGATGGCGCAGTGGTAAGGTGTTTGCCTTGCTTGCAACCAACTGACAGCCGTTCGAATTCGGCATCCTATATGGTCCCCGGAGCCTGCCACGGGTAAAGTCTGAGCACAGAGCTAGGAGTAACCTTTGAGCACCACTGGGTGTGACCCCAAAACAAAACAAAAAAAGATGCTTGGGCAAAATAATGCAGGAATTTATCATATTTTAAAAATAATTCGCTAGGATTACATTCCTAGGACAAGCATGGTTATTCATTCATGCCCAGAATCAGGACCCACATCTTTTCTTTTCTTTTTTTTTTTCTTTTTTTGTTTTTTTTTTTTTTTGGTTTTTGGGCCACACCCGGTAACGCTCAGGGGTTACTCCTGGCTTTGCGCTCAGAAGTTGCTCCTGGCTTGGGGGACCATATGGGACGCCGGGGGATCGAACTGTGGTCCGTCCAAGGCTAGCGCAGGCAAGGCAGGCACCTTACCTCTTGCGCCACCGCCCGGTCCCCTTCTTTTTTTTTTTTTTTTTGGTTTTTGGGCCACACCTGGTGATGCTTAGGGGTTACTCTTGGCTATGTGCTCAGAAATCTCTCCTGGCTTTGGGGACCATATTGGATGCAGGGGATTGAACTGCTGTCCATCCTAGGTTAGCCGCGTGCAAGGCAAATGCCCTACCAGTGCTCCACTGCTCCGGCTCTTCTTTTTCTTTTCTTTAATAATTTTTTTTATTGAGACCATTATGAATTACAAGACCTTCATAATTAGATTTCAAGCATAGTGACAGTGAATTAGGGCCATTCCCATTATCAATATTGACCGCCCTTCATCACAGTTTTTATACCTCCATCTTTAGCTCCCTGGCCTGCTAGTGTAATAGGCCTATTTTAAGTTTATATTGTTATGGTTTGGGTCTCTTGATTCTATTGTCATTTTCTTTGGTTGGGTATTTAGTTCTGACCTTTTTTTATTCCCCTCAACCAATGCATCCGAGACCATTTGGCCCCTGGGCTCCAATCTCCCTCTCTCTTTTTCTCCCTCCCTCTCTTTCTTTCTCTCGCTCATTCTCTCTTTTCTCAATTTGTAGGAAAACACAGAAATATGAGGTAAAATAAAGTAATTCATGTCCCAAGTTTCTATGAAAAAGGCGGGAGCCCTTATCTAGAAGATACAAATAAATTAAACAAAAAAAGGAGTGTCAGGTTCCCCCCACCCCTCCCCATAGGCACAGCAAACATTGGAGGAAATTTGAAGGGAAATACCTTCATCTTTTCTGTCTGGAGGATTTGACAATTATATTGGACTCCAGTTTCCTAGAATAAAAGGAACAAGGCTGATCAGCTACAGAGTCAAATAGAGTAGGCACCATCCCCTACAAGCCTCACAGAGGTTAGTCATTTTACACCAAGAGATGTGGAAGTGAAGGTCAGATCATGTACCACAAGGCTTGTAAATAATAATAATAAAATTAAGTATAGGCAAAACCCACCCCAAAGTACATCATGTCCTATAATGTATCAAGGAGGTATCTCTCAACTTTGCTTCCTGGTTGAGTAAGAAAAGAAGTCTATGCTGGAAGAAATTATATAGTGTCACTCAAAGGTCCAGTACACCCACAAGTATTGTATTCCAGTTTCTAAGAGGATGAGATTCAGGGCCTGGTTGATGTAAAAAAGTGATAACCTGAATTGAGTGAGTGACCCCAAAATAATCATGGGCCTCTATGCTGATTGGTGGCCCAAATTGTGATGCCCTGGGATCAACCTCTTTTTTTTTTTTTTTGGTTTTTGGGCCACACCCGTTTGACGCTCAGGGGTGACTCCTGGCTATGCGCTCAGAAATCACCCCTGGCTTGGGGGGGGGACCATATGAGACGCCGGGGGATCGAACCGCTGTCCGTCCTACGCTAGCGCTTGCAAGGCAGACACCTTACCTCTAGCGCCACCTTCCCGGCCCCAGATCAACCTCTTAAAATCAGAAAATGCAGCCTATTTGCAACAGCATGGGCAGACTTAGAGAATATCATATTATAATAAACAAATTACATGTGAAGAGATAAACACAAAATGATTTTGTTCCTTTTTTTTTTTAAGAATGTAGAAAAATGGGCCCGGAGAGATAGCATAGCGGTGTTTGCCTTGCAAGCAGCCAATCCAGGACCTAAGGTGGTTGGTCCAAATCCCGGTGTCCCATATGGTCCCCCGAGCCTGCCAGGAGCTATTTCTGAGCAGACAGCCAGGAGTAATCCCTGAGCATCACCGGGTGTGGCCCAAAAACCAAAAAAAAAAAAAAAAAAGAATGTAGAAAAATGGACTGGAGTGATAGTACAGCTGGTAGGGAATTAGCTTTGGCCAGGTATGACCTTTGGCATCTCACTTGGTCCCCTAAGTCTGCCAGGAATAATTTCTGAGAGCATAGCCAGGAGTAACCCCTGAGCTCTACTGGGTGTGCCAACCCCCCCCTCAAATAATGTAGAATGTTTATTGGAAAGTAAATGAGAAAGAGAAGGAACTCAGCATGGAGAGGACTAAGTTAAATATGACTTGTTTTGTGGGTTTCTTTTTTTTTTTTTTTTTTTTTTAATAGGAAAATCGAGTCTGTATAGACTTTAAAAGGGCTCTTTGCATTCCTTTACAAAGAATGCAAGAAACATATACAGTGGTCTGGCTGGTCTGAGTTCTTTTGGTTTGGTAATTTGCCTTAGGCATTGTCCACAATTTTTTTTTTATTTTATTTTATTGTCCACAATCTTATCCTTCTTAGTGTGATAGAGTTCTATGGTCCAGTGAGAATGTTGAAAGTATTATCCAGGCCCTTGAGGATGATGTATGTTAGGTTAATGGAGATAGATGGAGCTTCTGGCAAGGGGAAACTGAGGTTCTCTATTTAATTTCTCCTCTAAAAAGATGAAACCCTGAGTACAGTCAGGAATGGGTGTTGAATCCATCAGCTATTTCCTGCTGACGTTGGGGCATTGCATAGGGATGCCTGGGGGTACTATGCAATACTTCAGTCACCTACTCTGTGATTCCATGTTCATCATGACCTGTAGTGTGAAGGTCTCAAGCCTGGAAGGTTGAGACTTCACAGGAATATTCTGAGGTTTGTTATGACAGGCAGAGTTCTGCCAAAGGACTGAGAAGGGCAAGAGCCAAATGAGCTAAAACCAAGTATTTTACACGAAAGTCACTCCTGAGGAGCCGGTTTCAAAACACTGGAAGGCCTTCTTTGTAGGTTGAAAATTGATCTGGATTTATCTAGACTTGTTCATAAAGAAGCAATGCTCCTTTTCAACAGTACACATGTGATGGACTGAAGCGACCTCATTTCTAGAGGATGAGGTTAAGAGTTGGAGGTTGGGGCCGGGTAGGTGGCGCTGGAGGTAAAGGTGTCTGCCTTGCAAGCGCTAGCCAAGGAAGGACCGCGGTTCGATCCCCCGGCGTCCCATATGGTCCCCCCATGCCAGGGGCGATTTCTGAGCACATAGCCAGGAGTAACCCCTGAGCGTCAAACGGGTGTGGCCCAAAAAAAAAAAAAAAAAAAAAAAAAAAAAAAGAGTTGGAGGTTAAGTCTAAGTGTGACCTTAGAGTGGGTTTTTTTTTTGGGGGGGGGCCACACCCAGCGATGCTCAGGAGTTACTCCTGCTCAGAAATAGCTCCTGGCAAGCACGGGGGACCATATGGGACACCGGGATTTGAACCAACCACCTTTGGTCCTGGATCGGCTGCTTGCAAGGCAAACGCCGCTGTGCTATCTCTCCGGGCCCTAGAGTGGGGTTTTTAAACTGTTTTTTTTTAAAGATAAGTGATTAAAAATTACAATAAAAATGGTGTGTGTGTGTGTGTGTGTGTGTGTGTGTGTGTGTGTGTGTGTGTGTGTGTGTGTGTGTTGGGGCTGGAGAGATAGCACAGCAGAAGGGGATTTGCCTTGCATGCAGCTGATCCAGGACAGACGGTGGTTCGAATTCTGGAATCCACATGGTCCCCCTGTGCCTGCCAGGAGCAATTTCTGAGCACAGAGCCAGGAGTAACCCCTGAGCAATTCTGAGTATGACCCAAAAACCAAACACCACTCCCTCCCCAAAAGAGGTGAGTGTGGTAGTTGTTGTTTGCATAGGCAAAGCAAAGAGTGGAAAAAATAGAGAGGGAAAACATTTGGCTTAAAAACAGGGAGACCTTACCTGTCACCACCTCCCAGGGCAAAATGTAAACGTTACCTGTTAGTCAGACCAGCCAATTTCTGGGGGAGGTCTATGGAAGGTAACAAAAGGGTTGCTTCAGGGGGGTAATGAGGTCTGGAGAGAGAAGCAAGAAGCTGCTGGAAGGGTTGGCAGCATGGAGGGATAGGAAACAGGTTTAAGTTTCGGGCAGCTTATGGAGCTTGCTTTAAAGGTTTAAGTTTAGAAGCCACACATGGTGGCTGGGGCCTTAATAAAGCTGATGTCTCCTGAAATCTGACTGCTGTGGGTCATTTCCTCATGTCTATTCTGAAACCTGAGACCCGCTGGCTGGAAGGGGATACAGGCGCCTGGCCCAGGCTGGCAGAGAAAGGCCTCCCCTCCATCCCCATCCACAACCATCCAGGACTCTATAATTAATATGTAATTCTACACTTACCATTGAAGTATCCTGGCATAAGACCAACTCCTGATGTAAAGGAGAGAAATGAAGTCTACCTCCTTGAAGACTTAGAAGAAAGCCCTTTGGATCAGGCAGACTAATGACTGACCTGAAGCCTGCAGTTGAAAAATATGATCAAATGCTTCCTGGGAAAAGCTACCTTACTTGAATTTAACTAATCTTTTTTTTTTCCTTCCATTTTTGGGCCACACCCAGCAGTGTTTAGGGGGTCACTCCTGACTCTGGGCTCAGAAATCACTTCTGTCAGGCTCCGGGGGTGGGGGACCATACGGGATGCACAGAATCAAATCCAGGTCCATCCTGAGTTGGCTGCATGCAAGGCAAACAACCTACAACTGTATTATGGCTCTGGCCCCTCTAATTAAATTAAATCTAAGGTTGAAATGAGTGACTTAAAAAATGTGGTACATCTACACAACAGAATTAAGAAAATTTCATTTGGAATTAAGAAGTCTTAAACAAGTGGTGTTTGGGTCTGACTGCGGTTACAACAAAGTGTACAACTCCGTTCTGCCTCATAAGCCAAATGTGTGGACATTAACCAAATGTGCTCATCCTTTCTTCACAATACAAAAACACAAAGGAAGAGAAGGTATAGAAAAGGACTAGAAGGGAAGAAATGAAACAAGAAATGTCTTTTTAAATTTTGAATGGGAGTGTTTTATCTGAGAATGATGTGTGTCATTTAAATATTATAGTATACAATATCTTAAATTTTAAGTAGTCAATGCTCTGCTTGACCCATCATAATAATGTTTACATCAAGTGTGCAGTTTCAAGAATTTCTTGATGGAGGTCAGAGCAATAGTACAGTGGGTACGGGTATTTGCCTTGCATGTGGCCCACCTTTATTCTGTCTCTCTTCATTCAGTTAATGGTCCCCTGAGCCTGCTGGTAGAATTCCCAAGCAAAGAGCCAGGAGTAATCTCTGAGTGCTGCTGGGTGTGGCCCAAAAACAAAAAAATAAACAAAACAAACAAAAAAGAATTTCTTTTTTTCAATACTTTGCTTTGGGTTTTCATTATTTTTATTGATATTTTAAAGAATTTTTTCTTGATATTTATCAGGCATAAATTATAATTTTCCCTTTTAGCTTTCTGTTTTTTTCTTCCATCTCATTGTTGCAAGAAAATTCAGCTGTTATCCTTGTTCTAGGAGTCTAGGTTCTTGACTTCCTCACAGAAAAAGATTTGAGAGAAGGAGAAAATAAGAAATAAAGTGGCTTATTAAAGCAAAGTGTACACTCAATAAGTAAAGTGCAGGTCTAACACGAAGAAAGGAGCATTGTTTCTAAATAAAGTAAGCTTACTAAAGGTCAGAGTACGTTTATAAAGAGCAGCAAATGGGCATATTTTATAGAGCAGTGCTATATACACACTAATTTTTAGGTATGTATCTCTAGAAATATGGAAACAAATAGGGAGGAGAATATCAAGGTATTTCATAATATGAGATATATTGACATGGTAAACTAGTTATCCTTATCTTAGTAAAGAGATCTTTGCTCAAGCAATGCATATATCTAAACAGAATGATAAAGTTGTGTAGCAATGCATTTTTTTTTATTTCTTTTTTTTTTTGTGGGGTGGCCACACCCGTTTGATGCTCAGGAGTTACTTCTGGCTAAGTGCTCAGAAATTGCCCCTGGCTTGGGGGGATCATATGGGACACCGGGGATTAAACCATGGTCCTTCCTTAGCTAACACTTGCAAGGCAGACATACCTCTAGCACCACCTCACCGGCCCCAGCAATGCATTTTCTAAACAGGGGAATATTTTTAGTTGAAAGGCAGTTTTTTGATGTTCTCTCATCAGGATCTACTTTGTACCACATATAACTAGCCATTCACTGTCATAATCATCACACATTTTTTTCTGATGGCTTTATATTTGGGGAAAGAACTCAGAAAGTTTCTGCTTCTACACATGGCCAAAAACTTTGCTTTCTTGTTGACACCTCACAAACTATTTCCAGGGCTGCAACCAATATTTTCTTGGATGGGATTTTGTTTATCTCTCCAAAACCTAACTGTACTCTTCCTTCATTACTATAAATATCACAAGCTTAGGACATAAAACAATGCACATTATCTTAGAGTTCAGAGATGAGAAGTCCAAAACCAGTCTCCTTAGACTAAAACTATAGTGTTACAAGACTGAGATCTCAGGAATAATTTTTCCTTTTGTATCTTTTAGAAGCTTCCCTCAAATCTTAATTTGGAGTTCCTTTTTCTGTTTTGTCAAGCAGCAAAGTCAAAGGGAATTCTCTTCAGCCTGACTTGTCTTCTGCTTATCTTCCAATTATATGGACCTGTGTAATGACATTGGCTGTGTGCAATAAATATCCCTTCATAAAACTGATGGATTAGCAGTGTTAATACTCTACCATTTTAACAAATTCACAGGTTCTAGGAATGAGAATGTACAAAATATTTAAGTATTATTTTCTGGCTCCTTACCATAGCAACCTGTCCTGATAGTTGCCTTTATTCATTTTTATTTATTTTTGTTTTATTTTTGAGGTTTTGGGCCACTCTGTACAGTGCTCTGTGAATCATGGGATGCCAAAGATCTAATCTAGCTCTCTCACATGCAAAGAATGTGTACCATCCCTGTTTACCTATTCTCTGGCCCCTTTCATTATCAGCCTTTAAAACTTTCCTTTCCTGGAAATGGAGTGATAGTACATCAAGTAAGGTATTTGCCTTGCATACAGTTAATCCAAATTTGATCCTCAGCACTTCCTATGGTTCCTCCAAGCCCCAGGGGTGATCCTTGAGCATAATAGAGCATAATAGATTCAGGAGAAAGCCCTGAGTACAACTTACTCCATTAAGTACAACAGTGCTTACTATTCATTTGAATAATATTAATTTTTAATACAATACCATATTCAAATGAAAATGAAGTAAAATATAGTTGCAGGTTTCTACAGATCATAAATATCTATTTATTGAACACTGTAGATAATGTAATAATTCTTCACATCACACTTTGCTTGATGTGTCAATTGATTAGGTAGTGTCAATTCTGTTGATTCTGTAGCCCACCATGCATAACCAGGAATGCAGTGCCTCGTGGTGACATTTTCCCATGATTATGCACCTGGGGCTGATGGTTCATGCTAGAAGACCTTCTTCCTTTTACCACTACAGCAGCATCTTTAGTACAGAGGGATCTTCTTGTCCTCCAGTACATTTCCATCCATTTCAAGTCTTGCCTATAATCATGACACAGGAAATAGACACTGTAGAGCCCTTAGGGCCCGAGTCTCATTAGCTACTAAAGCCCTCCTAAATGGGAGCCCCCCAAGAAAAGAGGAGGACCAATAGGCTCAGGGCCTTCATGTGTCACTTAGATATATGCCAGTGCTTCTCAAGTATTTTCTGTCATGCCCCCCTAGGAAGAAGAAAACATTTTTCGCGCCCCCCCCCCCGACAGTAAATAGTATCTTTATTAAAAAAAACTTTAACCTGCAAAACAAAAATATATAAAATAATTTGAGCTGACTTTTTAATCAGAGGTGATGTCTGGATTAATGGCTACAATAAGCACGTTTTGCAATGTATAGCTTTTCAAAGCGGGGTTTGAAATAGGACACAGCAACTCTCAGCTCCAGAGACATACAGAGATACAAACATGGGGCTTAGCTTGTTTACAGAGCCTCGCGCCCCCCCTTGGGGTACGCCTCACTATTTGAAAAGCACTGATATATGCTAATGGGTCTTTTCCTCTGCCCCCCAAAAAGTGGATCTTTGTTCCTAATATCCCAGAATCCTATGTAATGTCCCTTAGGGAACTGGAAAGGGATAAAGAAGACCATAGAGGTTCCCCTACTTCTCACCATTCACTCAATACATAACCTGACCCAATGATGCACCTCATCTGTACATCACAGGGCCTTGGAAGGCCTTACGGCTTTCCATCTCAAGAAGGCATCTGCCAGGAAGGTGGGCATATAGCTCAGAGGTATGAAGATGAATTTGGCATCCCAGCCAGCGGAGTATCTGGTGCGAGGGTGACAGGAGATCAGGGCGTGTTCCATGCAGTCTGTCACCAAGGTCAGATCCTCGCACAACTGTGAGTCCAATTCCTGCAAGGATTTAATTGCTATGAGAAAAGAAAGATAATTAAAATATATTCTCTATTCCTTATTTTTAAGCTTCGAGTTTATTCATTGATAATTTTTACTAATTTCTCTGCCCTCTCAAATTCAGGCTTCATATTACTTCCATGGAGGGTTTTTTTTTTTTTGTTTATTTGTTTGTTTTAGTTTTTGGGTCACACCCGGCAGCACTCAAGGGTTATTCCTGGCTCTAAGCTCAGAAATCACTCCTGGCAGGCACTGGGGACCATATGGGATGCTGGGATTTGAACCAGTGTCCATCGGCATGCAAGGCAAATGCCCTACTTTCATACTATCTCTCTGGTCTCAGGAGTTTTTTTTTTAACTGTAATATTTCTTTTTTAAAATAAATTGTATCACATAGTTGACATAACTGATCATAATACATTTTTTCAAGATGATAGAAAGCAAAGTTATTAAGAAATAGAGAGGGGCCGGTGAGGTGGCACTAAAGGTAAGGTGTCTGCCTTGCAAGCGCTTGTCAAGGAAGGACTGCGGTTCGATCCCCCAGAGTCCCATATGGTCCCCCCAAGCCAGGGGCAATTTCTAAGCACTTATCCAGGAGTAACCCCTGAGCATCAAACTGGTGTGGCCCAAAACACTCCCAAAAAAAATAGAAAGAGAGAATTTAAAAAATGGAAAAAGTTGCATTTTTGTGTGAAACATACAAAGATATAATCTACATGTAAATAATTTAGATTAGACAAGATTAAAACATTTACCTAGGGGATGGTTTAAGCAATTCAGTAGGTAAACTGCCATGTTCAAATCTTTTGCTTTGTAGGTAAATTGTGGCATATCAAGCGATAAAATTATGTGTGTATTTAATTTAAATTTTTCTCTTCTCACTGTGACATGTCGTAATTTAATCCATTAAATATAATAT
Source organism: Suncus etruscus (assembly GCF_024139225.1). Classification (NCBI taxonomy): domain Eukaryota; kingdom Metazoa; phylum Chordata; class Mammalia; order Eulipotyphla; family Soricidae; genus Suncus; species Suncus etruscus. The sequence continues at coordinate 85,586,537 of NC_064858.1, forward strand.
ATTTATCATATCATACTATGAAACATTTTTCATATTAGGTTAAGCAACTCTCTTGAGACAAAAAATAAAAAATAATATTCTTGAGTTTTAGAATGTAAAAAAAGGAAAAAGAAGAGAGAATTCATTAATACTTATACTTGCATCACCAATAAAGTCATTAATACAATAATCAAATGTTTAGTAAGCTCTATTTCTTTTTCTTTAGAGATGGGAGATACACTAAAAAAATGGTGTGTGTGTGTGCGTGCATGGGTGTGTGTGTGTGTGTGTGAGAGCTGTCATTTGTGTAGGCACATCATAATATCGTACTTCCATGATTTTTATCTGCGTTTCCCAAATATAACCCAGGAACAACTGTCACATGATGTCATTCTAATTGGATTTTAGGAAATATTCCATCACATGCCCTGAAGGTATCGATGGACATTACAAACTTCTCTCCTAAAATCAGGATCTTTTACACAGGTTCTCATGAATTCAAGATCATCTGCAACATCTGGCTTTAGTTCTCCCAAAAAATGAATTTTGATGAGAGAGAGGGGGATTCCAAGACTAACAAGTCCAGATTTATACATTGCTTAATATAACCATATATATCATAAAGATGGTTGTAAATGTCCCCACTTGTTGGTGTCTGACACAGACAAGGACTCACACTGGCATTAATGAAGGACTGAGACTTCCAGAGAATGATTTGCTACCCTCCCATAGTCCAGAGTTTACTTACAGGCTGTTAGGTAGTTCTTGCCATAGATGTCCTTGACTTCTGGACTACACTGATCCCACAAACTGTGGAAAGCCTTAATATGAGTCTCACTATTGGATATGGGAGTCTTAAAGTACCCAGGCTCAATAATAGCCACTTGCATTCCAAAGAATGACACTTCCCTCCTGAAAACAGACAAGAGAAAAATAAGGTTAGATGCTGTGGAAGACAAAGCACACAAGAAACACAAATGAACAGAGACCACCTAACCTCATTTAGAACAAAGGTGGTATAAACTCAAATTGTGGAGTGTGAAAGTTCAGGCTTTGACACTGGAAGAATAGCAGGGTTGATGACGTAATCTTTACACAGGGTTTAAACATTTTGCTAAATATCTAATGTTACAAAAGTTTATCTCTATATTATTAGACCTACAGAAAATCACCACTTCATCATATAATCTGTTATTTCTAGTCCCACCCATACCATCACTGATTTGTGATTAACAGCCTGTGCTGTTAATAAGATGTACCCTGGCCTGGCCAGAACACATCCCTAACTCAGGAGCCTTCCTGACTTCTTTGCCAAGAATGAGGTCAGCAAGTCATTGCTTCAATCCTTAACTCAGATCCTCAACCAGGACTATCTGTATTACAGCTGGAAATATGCCCATGCAGTCTCCACATACTACTTCTTTATTGCCTTGCCTCACCTCCACATTTAATTTGTACTCACAGGAGTTGTCAGAACAAATACAATCAAAGGCTCTAAGCCCATCTCACAGTCTCCTGATCTCAATGTTATGAGGCTAACGTCATGGGGTTCAGGTTTCAGTTCTACTTCAGTTCCATTATGTTGAGATCTCCTCCAGAGAAAGATAAGAGAAGCAGACTCTATATTTCAGGATTCTATCTGAATACCCAGAACATAGAAATGGATATTTTAAAGCAAATGGAAATAATAGGATCAAGGAGAGCCTGGAAATAAATGATGGAAGGAAAAGGCTCCCTAGATGTACAGTAGCAGAAGCCCCACAAGACAGTCTCCTATGACTCTTACCTGAGGGAGTCTGAGAAGGCCTGAATGCCATACTTGGAGATGCAGTAGCCTCCACCAAAAAGAGACACACGGCCTGCGACACTGGAGACATTGACCACACGACCCTTAGCTTTCACCAGTTGGGGCAGTAGACTCAGGGTTACCTCAATCACTCCCAACAAGTTCACATCCAATATTTTCATGAAGTCCTGTTTGGTCATCCACAAATTGGGAGCTGTGGGCACTGAGATGCCAGCATTGTTCACCAGACCCCAGAGACCTGGACACAGGGGATAGGAGAGCAACATTGTGATGTTTCTGGAGAGAGGGTACATCTGGAGGTCCAATATTGTCTTTTGGTAGACATGGAAAGGTTGCACAGGGAGTGAGTAGAATAGAAACTAATGGTCCACCTTCAGAACTGGAGCTCAGGCCCTGCCAGCTGTTGGAGTATACAGAGAGCCTGAGATTTTTGGTCTCATATAAGTATGTTGTGACCTCCCTTTTTTATAAATAATCCCCTGAATTTTTTTTTTTTTTGGCCACACCTGATGATGCTCAGGGGTTACTCTCGGCTATGCACTCAGAAATCTCTCCTGAATTGGGAGGCCACATGAGATGCTGGGGATCGAACCATGGTCTATTCTAGTCTAGCATGCGCAAAGCAGATGCCTTACCCCTTGCGCCATGGCTCTGGCCCCTCCAATGCAATTCTATGTGTGTGCAAGCCTTTCTATGCCCTAACTATGCCATAAATATTAATTGCTAAGAGGCATTGAGTAAGAGAGAAGAGATAGGGAAGAATTTTTAATAAAGAAAAAGTGAATGGATAAAATACAATGAATAGGGATCCCAAAGCATCAAAAAAGGGACTCAGGACCATCTTTGGAGATACAGTAGCTACCATCAACTATTTTCCAATAAGCTGGAAACATGATTTCTGAGTCATTTTGTTACTATTTGCAAACTCCAGAAAGTTCTGTTATGTCATATGAAAATAAGGGGTATTCCTACAAGTAGGAAACTTGGTCACTGAGAATAATATAGAAAATACTAGGAGTTGTGGCCTGGAGTGCCTGTTGACCCAAACTTCAAGTTCTCTTTGAGAGCAGTCCAATGGAACTTCAACATTAGCATTAAGCTATCTCTTTGAGGGCTGAAAGGATCAACCTATGATAACAAGCTTATCACTAAGAGTGCTAAGTGGGGCGTGAGAGATTACACAGCAGTAGGACCTTTTCCTTGCATGCAGATGATCTGGAGGGACTTGTGTTTGATCTCTGACATCCCATATGGTCCCCTGAGTCTGCCAGGATCTATTTCTCTGTGAAGGGACAGGAGTAACCCAGTAACCCTTGAGTGTGTGACCCCCAGTACCCCCCCCCAAAAAGAAACCCCTCCAAAATACAATGAGTGGTAAGTGCAGTTAGAGAAATAACTACCCAAACAGCTACCATGACAATGATAGAGACAGAAACAACAATGTCTTGAACACAGGCAGAAGGTGGGGGAGATAGTAAATGGGGGAACAAAGGTGGAGAGAAATTTACACTGGTGAAAGGTGTGTGTATTTTATGGCTGAAACTCAATATGAACATGTTTGTAACCTTTGTGATTAAATAACTATATATATATATATATATATATATATATATATATATATATATATATATATATATATGGGCGAGTACTAGGAGAAGAGGCTTAAGCTGGGTTGTTGGTGATTGAAAAAAGCTCATGGGACTAAAATCTTGAAAGCGCCCAGGATTCTTCTAGGAGTACACGTGGGGTCTCCCCTTCAAACACAGACACAGACACAGATAGAGCAGCCTGTGATACCTCTGTCTCCCGTGTGCTCCTTCACCCACTGGGTGGCAGCAGCGATGCTCTCTGACTTGGTGACATCCAGGATCACAGTTTCCAGCCTGTCTGAAGTCTGTGCCTTCAGTGTCTCGGCCCCCTTCTCAGTCAGACACGCAGCCAGCACCCTGAAGCCCCGCAGGTCCAGCTGCTTGGCCAGCAGGTTCCCGAAGCCTGAGTCACAGCCCGTGATAAAGACATACTTGTCCCACAGCTGGCTCACCACCTGCCTCTCCAGGTACCAGCGTAGAAGGTGGTAGAGGCCCACCAGGGCAACCATGTAAAGCCACATAGCCTGGAGAAAGAGAGTCAGGAAAGAGAGAGTGTATAGGCAGGTGACATGGAAAATGCAGATGTATGTTTGTAGACTAGTCTAAAGGTTTTGCTCACCCTCCCTCCCCACTTTTAGTTGTGTGTGTTTTCATTGCACACTATAATCAGGGCTTCCTAAGCTATTTCCACTCATGACTTCTTTTGCTCCAGAAAGTTCTATACAACCCAGAATCTATTAGTCTATAAATAAAATATTTATTGATAGCCCCAAATAAATTTATTTTAAAACAAAAATGTTCAAGTTCATGTGACATGTAAGTGCAAACTATAGTTAGAGAGGCAAGTCTCTGCTCTTTTGGCCAGACTTACTAAAGGCCATTAGATGACTAAGAATTCTCAAAAGAATTTCTCCAACCATAGTCTCTACCCCTACTTTCTCTCTCCTGAAATGCATGCATATTAGCACCCTGTGTTCAGTCCCCTGATTTAGTACTCAGAGATTGTCAAAGTGACTGCCCTGATCAGGAATGGGGTTTCAGAATCTCACTCTAACAGTGGATGATGTACTCCAAGGAGAAATTAATTAAGTTTATATTAGATATTTGTTCTAACTGAAAAGTCAGAAGAAGGGTGTTGGGTCCCGTTTACTCCTTTATTGATTCATTATTTGAGTATCCTCAAAGAGCTCCCAGAATGATGAATTGATTCCCATCCCCTTATCCCCTTGTTGGGGGAGATCTTGGTAATATTTATCTGCAGCAAATAATCCACACAGACAGGAGGGTAAAGGGGTAAATAGGTTGGGTACATAGAGTCCTTTGTCAGCCTCCTGCCAGCTCCAAAAAACACCTGGAGCCATCCAGTAAACTCTGCTAAAAAACTCTGAACACATAGATCCCAAACTATTTATTCAGCTCTGAACAATGACCGACCCCACTTGGAAGGTCAATGTGGGAAAACAGGCAAAGAATAAACTTATCGAAATGTTTTCATACACAACAGAAGGGGATTCAATAAGGGGGTACAACAGGGCTTGCATGGGGCAGGACCAGGAGCCAGTGTTCCATTCCAGGCCTCTTTCTCTTTGCCCACCGTGTCTCTGATTGCAGGTAACTGGGAGGAAGGAGGACAGAGGAGGAGAGGCTTCAACCCTCATCAGTCAATGGCTCCAGAACAAACACAAAGAGCACCAAGGATTTTGGTCACTTTATCTGCAGGGCCACTTTTGCTTGGAAGTGTGTTGGAGGCCCCTCTGCTCCCCCAGAGACAGTCTCTATTGCTGCCTAAGAACTTCGGGTCTTTCCTAGTCCTGACCCATGTGAAGGAACCTTAGGAAAAGTAAGAGTCCTAGGAAGTGCTCAAGACAGAGGTCTACCCTAAAAAAAAAAACCTTCCTAGGGGAATCAGAGTTTATTTCCTGGGAAGGAGCTGCAGATATTTGTCCCAGAGACTCCAAATTCTTAAACCCATACATTTCCAGGAGCCAAGCAGAGAGACACCTCCCACTCCCCAGGTCTGAGCCTCACTCTGACTTTCAAAGTTGTAGAACATTTTGGATGATGTGAATGCAGGTGTCATGGACTCAGTATCGCTATACCAGCCAGGAAGCGACAGGAGTTCAGGAGAGAAGAGCGGAGGGAAAAAAGCCTATACCGACCCTCACTCACCTGGAATCTGCTGGGGTGCAGTGGGATGCAGCACTATCCAGGGCAGTACTGAAGTGATACAAGCAGTGGCCTTGCACCCTCTGTGGGAGGGGCATAACAGGTGATTCTGGTATTAGCTAAAGCTGAGCCCATTGCCTCCTGGTGGTTCTCTGCTGTAACAACCTTAGAAAGCCAAGCTGATAGTGTTCCCTCTTAGCCCATTTCTCTTCTGCACCTAGTAGGTTTTGAAGGAAACAGTTGCTTTTTTGGGGAAACGTAGAAAAAGTCATATCTGCTTAATAATGTTTTTTAATTGCACAATGTTGGCTTGATCACTCAACTCTAACTTTATTTTTATTTTATTTATTTTTAATGCCTCAGGGTGTTTGGTGTGTTTGGGGGGCAGCGCATGGGAGGGACACCTGACACTGCTCAGAAGTTACTCCCAACTCTGCGCTCAGGAATCATTCCTAGAGACCATCTGGGATGTCCTGGATGGAACCCATTTTCATTGAATGTGTAAGGCAAGCACCCTACACTCTGTACAATCTCACCAATTCTATTTTTTAAATTTGTTATTGATTGAGGTTAGGTAACTTATAATGCTGCTAATTATGGTTTCTCTTCACATAATTCCAACACTGGACCCATCACCAGTGTACCTACTTCCCTTCCCTCAAGTACCCTAACACTACTCCATTTCAAACCTTCTCCTCTCCACCCACCAACAATTTTGTGAATTAGTTCTCCTTTTGCATTGCCTTTGACCCTTTGTAACTTTCAAGCTGTGTACCTTAGTCCACATATGAGACATCATCCTATATTTATTGTTTTGACTGACTTTACTCAGCATGATATGCTCTAGTTTCATGTATGTTTTTTCAAATTGCATGGTTTTATTCTTTCCTAGAGCTGTATAGTATTCCATTGTGTATAAATACACAAAGCCCTTTTTGCTTTGTTTGGGCCATGTCCAACTATGCTCAGATATTACTCGTAGCTCTGCACTCTGGATCACTGCAGGCAGAGCTCGGGAAACATATGGGATACTGAGGATCAAAACTGAGTTAACTGAGTTGCTGAGTTGACCACATGCAAGGCAGATTCATGGCATTCCCATTAGCAGTGAATGAGAGTTCCTTTCTCTTCATGTCCCCACCTGTTCTTTCTGATGTGTGCCAGTCTCTGTGGTGTGAGATGGTATTTCATTGTAGTTTTGATTTACATCTCCCTGATGATTAGTAATGTGGAACATTTCTTCATGTGCCTTTTGACCCTTTGTATTTCTTCTTTGAGAAAGTGTCTATTCATTTCTTCTCCCCATTTTTTATGGGGTTATATATTTTTCTTGTTAATTTCTGTCAGTACCTTGTATATCTTAGACATTAGCCAATAATGGATGGGTATTGGGTGAGTAGTTTCTCCCATTCTGTGGATAGCATTTAATCCTAGTGACTATTATTTTTTAGGTGCAGAAGCTTCTCAGTTTTTTTTTTTTTAATTCCTAATAAAATTTTCTAAACCAGAAGTAAAGGGGGGGGGGGAATGGAGCCTATCTCCTCAAAGACCTAGAAGAAAGCCCTTTGGGTTAGTCAAAGTAATGACTGTCCCAAAGTCTGCAGTTGAAAAATATGATCAAATGCTTCCTGGGAAAAGCTATTTTACTTGATTTTAACTGCCTCTTTTTTTCTTGGTGGGGGGCCCACACCCAGTGGTGCTCAGGGGTTTCTCCTGGCTCTGCACTCAGAAATAGCTTCTGGCAGTCTGGTCTACCACATGGGATGCCCAGAATCAAATCTGGGTCCATCCTGAGTTGGTTGCGTGCAGGACAAACTCTCTACTGCTGTGTTATGGCTCCAGCCTCTCTAATTTAACTATATTTAAGGTTGAAATGAGTGACTTAAGAAAATGTGATACTTTTACACAACAGTATTAAAAAACTGTATTAGGAATTAAGAAGCCTTAAACAAGTAATGTTAGGGTCTGACTGCAGTTACAAAAAAAGTTTACAACTCCTTTCTTGCCTCATATGTCAAGTGTGTGGACATTAAAGCAAATGTGCTCACCCTTCTCTTCACAAATACAAAAACACAAGGGAAGAGAAGGAATAGAAAGGATAAAAGGGAAAGAGAAAATGACTTTCTAAATTTTGATTGGGAGTGTTTCATCTGAGTAATGATGTGGCCATTAAAAAAAAATTTTTTTTTTGTTTTGTTTTTTGGGACACACCTGGCAGTGCTCAGGGGTTACTCCTGGCTCCATGCTCAGAAATCGCCCCTGGCAGGCTCGGGGGACCATGTGGGATGCCGGTATCCGAACCACCGTCCTTATGCATGAAAGGCAAATGCCTTACCTCCATCCTATCTCTCCAGTCCCGGCCATTTAAATTTTATAGTATATAGTATCTTAAATTTTAAGTAGCAAATGTTCTTCTTGACCCATCCTAACCATGTTTACATCAAGTGTGCAGTTTCAAGAATTTCTTTTATTATTATTATTATTATTATTATTATTATTATTATTATTATTAATTATTGGTTTTTGAATCACAGCGTCTGTGCTCAGAGGTTACTCCTGGCTCAGCTCAGAAATTGCTCATGGTAGGCCCAGGGTACCATATGGGAGGCAGGGATTCAAACAACTGTCGGTCTTGGGTCAACTGCTTGCAAGGCAAACACCCTACCACTGTGCTATCTCTCAGGCCCTTCAAGAATTTCTTGATGGGGTCAGAGCAATAGCACAGTGGGTACGGGTATTTGCCTTGCATGTGGCCCACCTTCATTCAGTCTCTCTTCATTTAGTTTATGATCCCTGGAGCCTGCTGGTAGAATTTCTTAGCATAGAGCCAGGGTAATCTCTGAGTGCTACTAGGTGTGGTTCTCAAACAAACAGAGAAACAAAATCCAAAAAAAATTTTTTTTGATACTTTGCTTTGGGTTTTCATTATTATTGATTGATATTTTAAGGAATTTTTTCTTGATATTAATCAGGCATAAACTGTAATTTTCCCTTTTTATCTTTTAGTTTTTTCTTCCATCTCACTGTTGCAGGAAAATTCACCTGTTATCCTTGTTCTAGGATTCTAGGTTCTTGACTTACAGAAAAAATTTATAGAAGGAGAAAATAAGAAATAAAGTAGCTTGGGCCGGAGTGATAGCATGGAGGTAAGGTGTTTGCCTTTTATACAGAATGTCATTGGTTCAAATCCTGGATTCCCGTATGGTCCACCATGCCTGCCAGGAGCAGTTTCTGAGCATGGAGCCAGGAGTAACCCCTGAGCACTGCTGGGTGTGACCGCCCCCCCCAAAAAAAAAAAAGAAAAAAGAAAAAGAAATAATCTAGCTTATTAAAGCAAAGTGTACACTCAATAAGTAAAGTTCAGGTCTAACATCAAGAAATGACTATTGTTTCTAAAGAAGACAAGTTTACTAAAGGTCAGAGTACACTTATAAAGAGCAGCAAATGGGCATATTTTATAGAGCAGTGCTATCTACACACTAATTTTTAGATATGTATGTCTAGAAATAAGAAAACAAATAGGGAGGAGAATATTAAGGTATTTTATAGTATGGAATGTATTGATATGGTTCACGAGTTGTCCTTATCTTAGCAAAGAGATCTTTGCTCAAGCAATGCATATATCTAAACAGAATAATAAAGTTGTGTAGCAATGCATTTTCTAAACAGGAGAATATTTTTATTTGGAAGGCAGTTTTTTGATTGTTCTCCCATCAGGACCTACATTGTACCACATATAACTTGTCATTCACTGTCATAATCACCACACATTTTCTTCTGATGGCTTTGTACTTGGGGAAAGAACTCAGGTTTCTGCTTCTACACATGGCCAAAAACTTTGCTTTCTTGTTGACACGTCACAAACTATTTCCAGGGCAGTAACCCTTATTTTCCTGGGTGGGATTTTGTTTATCTCTCCAAAACCTAATTGTATTCTTCTTTCATTACTATAACTATCACAAGCTTAGGACATAAAACAATGCACATTATCTTAGAATTCATAGGTGAGAAGTCTAAAACCGGTCTCCTTAGACTAAAACTATAGTGTTACAATACTGAGATCTCAGGAAATAATTCCCACATTTATATATTTTAGAAGCTTCCCTCAAATCTTAACCTGGAGTTCCTTTTTCTGTTTTGTCAAGCAGCAAAGTCAAAGGGAATTCTCTTCAGCCTGACCTGTCTTCTGCCTCTCTTCCAATTATATGGACCTGTGCAATGATATTGGTTGTGTGCAATAAATTTCCCCTTATAAAACCGATGGATTAGCAGTGGTAATACTCTACCATTTTAACAAATTCACAGGTTCTAGGACAGAGAATGTACAAAACATTGAAGTTTTATTTTCTGGCTCCCTACCATAGTAACCTGTTTTGATAGTTGCCTTTATTCATTTTTATTAATTTTGTTTTATTTTGAGGTTTTGGGTCACTCTGGACAGTGTTCTGAGAATCATGGGATGCCAAGGATCTAATCCAGCTCTCTCACATGCAAAGACTGTGTACCATCCCTGTTGACCTATTCTCTAGCCCCTTTCATTATCAGTTTTTAAAGCTTTCCTTTCTGGCTGGAGAAATAGCATGGAGGTAAGGCCTTTGCCTTTCATGTAGAACAGGGGTCTCAAACTCGCAGCCCGTGGGCCGTTTGCGGCCCTCCGTACAACATTTTGTGGCCCGCGGCCGGCCTTCAAATATCGCAGTATTCACAATTATTCGCTTACCGAATAATCGCAATAAAAATCGCATTAGTGGGGCTGGCGAGGTGGCGCTAGAGGTAAGGTGTCTGCCTTGCAAACGCTAGCCAAGGAAGAACCAGGGTTCGATCCCAATTTATGTCCATGGTGTTGATTGCAATTTTGAATTGACAGAGGAGCTGCTCACAATAATTTCAATGCATGGCCAGACCACTGCTAATGAGATATTTCGGCATCTGTGTGATGCCATTAAGAATACCATGCCATGGAAGAGGTTTGTTGGAATAATAACCAATGGAGTGCCATTGATGACAGGGAGGAAAAATGGACTGGTGGCACTTGTTCAAAAAAAACTTGAAGAGGAGGGTGTAAAGAAGGCCATTGTTCTTCACTGCATTATTCGTCAGCAGGCCCTTTGCAGTAAATGCCTGCCGTGTGACGATGTGATGTCTGTTGTGAAATGCATCAACCAAATCAGATCCAGGGGCTTAATGCACAGGAGGTTCCGTGCTTTTTTCGAAGAAATGGAGTCAGAATATGGAGATGTGCTCTATTTCACCAAGGTACTTTGGCTCAGCAGGGGAAATGTCCTGAAAAGATTTTTTGAGTTGAGAGAAGAAGTGAAAGCCTTCATGGAGAAAAATGGGAATGCTGTTTCTGAGTTGAGTGATCACAAATGGCTCATGGACTTAGCTTTTCTTGTTGACATCACACATAAGCTGAATGTACTAAACAAGATGTTACAAGGCCCAGGGCAGCTTATCAGTGCTGCCTATGACAACATGAGAGCATTCTCCACAAAACTTGTGTAATGAAAATCCTAGCTCTCTCAGAAAAACCTTTGCCATTCCAGCATGCAAGGAACTTGTGGATGGAGGAAAACCATTCAGTGGTGAGAAATATGTTGATGCTATTTTTAAGCTAGAGAAGGAAGTTGATCACAGATTTGCAGACTTCAAAAAGCACAAAGCCACTTTCCAAATTTTTGTGGACCCTTTTTCCTTTGATGTGCAAGATGCCCCTCCTGTGCTTCAAATAGAGCTCATTGACCTGCAATGCAACTCTGATCTCAAAGCCAAGTTCAGGGAGATTAGTGGAAAAGCAGACATGCATGGGCAATTTTTAGAAAGAATTGCCCCCCAGCTTCCCTGAGCTTTCCCGAATGTTCAAACACACCATGTGCCTTTTTGGGAGCACATATTTGTGTGATAAGTTATTCTCCACATTGAACTTCACTAAGTGAAAGTACAGGTCTAGACTTAATGATGATCATCTTCAAGCCATACTGAGTACTGAGGGTCTCAACTGCTTCCTCTCTAAAGCCAAATGTGGTTCAGATTTGTGAGAAGAAGTGCTGTCAAGTCTCTGGCAGCAAGGAATAGGCAAAAGATGCCATGTTCAGAAGAACTGTTCATGATCTTCACTCAATGTTCTATTCATGTTCAGAAGAAATATTTAAAACTGTTAATAATGACGTTTGAGGACTTTTTTTTGTAAAATCCCTCATGTGGCCCTGCCTCACCCTGACTTTGCCTCCTGCGGCCCCCAGGTAAATTGAGTTTGAGACCCCTGATGTAGAAGGATAGTAGTTAGAATCCAGGCATCTCATATGGCCCCCCATGCCTGCAAGGGGCGATTTTCTGAGCATGGTGCCAGGAGTAACACCTGAGTGCTCCGGGTTTGGCCCCCCCCAAAAAAAACCCCACAAAACTTTCTTTTCCTGGAAATGGATTAATAGTGCATCAAGTAAGGTATTTTCCTTGCATACAGTCAAATCCAAATTTGATTGTCAGCACTTTATATGGTTCTTCCAAGCCCCAGGGGTGATCCTTGAGGGTAACAAAGCATAGTAGAGCCAGGAGCAAGCCCTGAGTACAACTTACTCTTATAAATACAATAGTGCTTTCTTTTTTTTTTTTTTGGTTTTTGGGCCACACCCGGCGGTGCTCAGGGGTTACTCCTGGCTGTCTGCTCAGAAATAGCTCCTGGCAGGCACGGGGGACCATATGGGACACCGGGATTCGAACCAACCACCTTTGGTCCTGGATCGGCTGCTTGCAAGGCAAACGCCACTGTGCTATCTCTCCGGGCCCCAATAGTGCTTTCTATTCATTTCAGTATTATATTTTTTAATATAATACCATACTCAAATGAAAATGAAGTAAAACTAGAGGTTGCAGGTTTCTCTGGATCATAAATATCTATTTATTGAACACTGTAGACAACATAATTATTCTTCACAGCACACTTTGCTTGATGTGTCAATTGATTCTGTAGTGCACATTCTGTTGATTCTGAAGTGTTGATTCTGTATCCCACCATGCAGGACCAGGAGTGCAGTGCTCTATGGTGACAGTCTTCCAGATAATGCACCTGGGGCTGATGGTTCATGCTAGAAGACCTTTTTCTTTTACCACTGCAGCAGCATCTTCAGTAGAGGGCTCTTCTTGTCCTCCAGGACATAACCATCTATTTCACATCTTGCCTAGGATCAAGACACAGGAAATAGACACTATAGAGCCCTAGGGTCTGAGTCCCATCAGCTACTCACACCCTCCTATATGGGAGTCCCCCAAGGAAAGAGGAGGATCATGGCCTTCTGTGGCCACTTGATATATGCTAATGGGACTCTGTTCCTCTGCCCCCCAAAAAGTGGATCTTTGTTCCTAATATCCCAGAATCCTATGTAATGTCCCTTAAGGAACTGGAAAGGCATAAAGAAGACCATAGGGGTTCCCTTACTTCTCACCATTCACTCAGTACATAACCTGACCCAATAAAGCACCTCATCTGCGCATCACAGGGCCTTGGAAGGCCTTATGGCTAGAAGGCATCTGCCAGGAAGGTGGGCATATAGCTCAGGGGTATGAAGATGAATTTGGCATCCCAGCCAGCGGAGTATCTGGTGCGAGGGTGACAGGAGATCAGGGCGTGTTTCATGCAGTCTGTCACCAAGGTCAGATCCTCGCACAACTGTGAGTCCAAGTCCTGCAAGGATTTAATTGCTATGAGAAAAGAAAGATAATTAAAATATATTCTCTATTCCTTTTTTTTTTTTTTTTTTGGTTTTTGGGCCACACCCAGTGGTGCTCAGGGGTTACTCCTGGCTGTCTACTCAGAAATAGCTCCTGGCAGGCACGGGGGACCATATGGGACACCGGGACTCAAACCAAACACCTTTGGTCCTGGATCGGCTGCTTGCAAGGCAAATGCCGCTGTGCTATCTCTCCGGGCCTACTATTCCTTATTTTTAAGCTTTAAGTTTATTCATTGATAATTTTTAATAATTTCTGTGCCCTCTCAAATTCAGGCTTCACATTACTTCCATGGAGGGTTTTTTTGTTTATTTGTTTGTTTTAGGTTTTGGGTCACACCCGGCAGCGCTCAAGGGTTATTCCTGGCTCTAAGCTCAGAAATCGCTCCTGGCAGGCACGGGGGACCATATGGGATGCTGAGATTCGAACCACTGTCCTTCTGCTTGCAAGGCAAATGCCCTACCTCCATGCTATCACTCTGGTCCGAGGAGTTTTTTTTAACTATTTATTTTTCTTAAAATAGATTGTATCACATAGTTGACATAACTGATCATAATACATTTTTTCAAGATGACAAAAAGCAAAATTATTAATAGAAAGACAACAGAGAATTTAAAAAATGGAAAAAGGAGTGTTTATTAGCAGTTATGTTTGTAAAAATTAATATATCACCAAATACAGCCATTAATTCAATAGCCGAAGGTTTAGTAGGCTTGCTTTTTATTTTCTTTAGAGATGGGAGATACATTAAAAATAATAAGGTGTGTGTGTGCATGTGTGTGTGTGTGTGCGCGCGTGTGTGTGTACGTGTGTGTGTGCGCGCGCGCGTGTGTGTGTGCATGTGTGTGTGTGTGTGTGTGTGTGTGGCAGCTGTTGTTTGTGGAGGCACAGTATAATATAGTACTTCCATGATTTTTATCTGCGTTTCCCAAATATAACCCAGGAACAATGAACACATAATGCCATTCTAATTGGATTTCATGAAATATTTCATCACATGCGCTGGAGATATTGATGGACATTACAAGCCTATCTCCTAAATTCAGGTTCTTTTACACAGGTTTTCATGAATTCAAGAGCACCTGCAACATCTGGCTTTAGTTCTCCCCAAAAATGAATTCTGATGAGAGAGAGAGAGGGATTCCAAGACTAACAAGTCCAGATTTATACCTTGCTTAATATAACCATATATCATAAAGATGGTTGTAAATGTCCCCACTTGTTGGTGTCTGAAATAGACAAGGACCCACACTGGCATTAATGAAGAACTGAGACTTCCAGAGAATGATTTGCTACTCTCCCGTAGTCCAGAGCTTACTTATAGGCTGTCAGGTAGTTTGTGCCATAGATGTCCTTGACTTCTGGACTGCATTGATCCCACAAACTCTGAAGAACCTTAATATGAGTCTCACTATTGGATATGGGAGTCTTGAAGTACCCAGGCTCAATAATAGCCACTTGCATTCCAAAGAATGACACTTCCCTCCTGAAAACAGACAAGAGAAAAATAAGGTGAGATGCCGTGGAAGACAAAGCACACAAGAAACACAAATGAACAGAGACCACCTAACCTCATTTAGAACAAAGGTGGTATAAACTCAAATTGTGGAGTGTGAAAGTTCAGGCTTTGACACTGGAAAAATAGCAGGGTTGATGATGTAATCTTTACACAGGGTTTAAACATTTTGTTAAATAACTAATGTATCAAAAGTTTAGCTCTAGATTATTAGACCTACAGAAAATCACCACTTCATCATATTATCTGTTATTTCTAGTCCCATCCAAACCATCACTGATCCTATGATTAACAATAAGATGTACCCTGGCCTGGCCAGAACACATCTTTAACTCAGGAGCCTTCCTGACCTTCTTTACCAAGAATGAGGTCAGCAAGTCTTCAATCTTTAACTCAGATCCTCAACCAGGACTGTCTGTATTACAGCTGAAAATATGCCCACTGCAGTCTCTACATACTACTTTTGTATTGCCTCACCTTGCTTGCCTCACCTCCACATTTAATTTGTACTCACAAGAGTCGTCAGAACAAATACAATCAAAGGCTCTAAGCCCATCTCACAGTCTCCTGATCTCAATGTTATGAGGCTAATACCATGGGGTCCAGGCTTTAGTTCTACTTCAGTTCCATTATGTTGAGGCCTCCTCCAAGGAAAGATAAGAGAAGCAGACTCTATAGGTCAAGGTTCTATTAGAATACCCAGAACATAGAAATGGATATTATAAAGCAAATGAAAATAATAGGATCAAGGAGAGCCTGGAAATAGATGATGGAAGGAAAAGGCTCCCTAGACATACAGTAGCAGAAGCCCCACAAGACAGTCTCCTATGACTCTTACCTGAGTCTGAGAAGGCTTAAATGCTATACTTGGAAATGCAGTAGCTTCCACCGAAAGGAGACACCAGCCTGCGACACTGGAGGCATCGACCACACGACCCTTAGCTTTCAGCACTTGGGGCAGTAGACTCAGGGTTACCTCAATCACTCCCAACAATTTCACATCCAATATTTTCATGAAGTCCTGTTTGGTCATCCACAAATTGGGAGCTATGGGCACTGAGATGCCAGCATTGTCACCAGACCCCAGAGACCTGGACACAAGGGATAGGAGAGCAACGTTGTAATGTTTCTGGAGAGACGGTACATCTGGAGGTCCAACACTGTTTTTTGGTGGATATGGAAAGGTTGCACAGGGTGGGTAGAACAGAAACAAATGGTTTATCTTCAGAACTGGAGCTCAGGCCTTGTCAGCTGTTGGATTATAGAGAGAGCCTGAGACTTTTGGTCTCACATACCTATGTTGTAGCCTCTCTTTTTTTTTTTCAGAAATATTTTCCTGCAATTTTTTTTTTTGGCTACACCCAGTGATGCTCAGGGGTTACTCCTGTCTGTGTGCTCAGAAATCGCTCCTGGATTGGGAGACCGTATGGGATGCTGGGAGTCAAACCATGGTCCATTCTAGGCTACCATGCGCAAGGCAGATGCCTTACCCCTTGCGCCATGTCTCTGGCCCCTCCAATGCAATTTTATGTGTCTGCAAAGCCTTTCTATGCCCTAACTATGCCCTAAATATTGCTAAGAGGCATTGCAAGAGAGAAGAGATAGGGAAGAATTTTCAATAAAGAGAAAGTGAATGGATAAAATACAATGAATAAAGATCCCAAGTGTCAAAAAAGGGACTCAGGACCATCCTTGGAGATGCAGTAGCTACCATCAACTATTTTCCAATATGCTGGACACCTGATTTCTGAGTCATTTTGTCACTGTTTGAAAACTTCAGAAAGTTCTGTTATGTCAGGTGAAAAGAAGGGGTATTCTTTCAAGAAGAAAACTTGGTCACCAAGAATAATATTGAAAGTCCTAAGAGTTGTGGCCTGGAGTGCCTGTTGACCCAAGCTTCAAGATCCTTTTGAGAGCAGTCCAATGGAACTTCGACATTAGCATCAAGGAAAGAGATCTCTTTGAGCGTTGAAAGGACCAGCCTATGAAAACAAACTTATCACTAAGAGTGGTAAGTTTGCCTTGAGAGATAGCACAACAGTAGGGCCTTTTCCTTGCATGCAGAAGATCTGGAGAGACTTGTGTTTGATCTCTGACTCTCATATGGTCCCCTGTGTCTGACAGGAGCTATTTCTCTGTGAAGAGACAGGAGTAACCCAGTAACCCTTGAGCTCTGCTGGGTGTGACCCTCAGACCCCCACCCCAGAATAACCCCTCCAAAATACAATGAGTAAGTGCAGCTAGAGAAATAACTACCCAAACAGCTACCATGACAATGATGGAGACAAAAACAACAATGTTTTGAACAGAGGCAGGGGTGGGGGAGTTAGAAAATGGGGGACCAGGACCGGAGAGATAGCATGGAGGTAAGGTGTTTGCCTTACATACAGAAGGTCATCGGTTCAAATCCCACATATGGTCCCCCGTGCATGCCAGGAGCAATTTCTGAGCATGAAGCCAGGAGTAACCCCTGAGCACTGCCGGGTGTGACCCCAAAACCACACACACACACACACACACACACACACACACACAAAAGCTCAGAAGCTTGGGGCCGGGCGGTGGAGCTAGAGATAAGGTGTCTGCCTTGCCAGTGCTAGCCTAGGACGGACTGCGGTTCGATCCCCCGGTGTCCCATATGGTCCCCCAAGCCAGGAGCGACTTCTGAGCGCATAGCCAGGAGTAACCCCTGAGCGTCACTGGGTTTGGCCCAAAAACCAAAAACAAAACAAAAAAAAAAACAAAAAAAAAATGGTGGAACATAGGTGGAGAGAGTAAACTGGTGAAAGGTGTGTGTATTTTATGACTGAAGCTCAATATGAACATGTTTGTAATCTTTTTGCTTAAATAAAGAAATTATATATATGCAATCTAAAAAAAAAAAAAAGAAAAGAGCTCTCTTGCTGAGGATTCAAGTTCATTTTCTGTCTCATTAGGTCAAAACTCTTTCACAAACCAGGAGATAGGGGCCAGTGCTAGGAGAAGAGGTTCAAGCTGGGTTGCTGGTGACTGAAAAAAAGATCATGGGACTCAAATCTTAAAAGCCCCCAGGATTCTGCCAGGGAATACACCTGTGGTCTCCCTTTAAACACAGACACAGACACAGACACAGATAGAGCAGCCTGTGTTACCTCTCTCCTGTGTGCTCTTTCACCCACTGGGTGGCAGCAGCGATGCTCTCTGACTTGGTGACATCCAGGATCACAGTTTCCAGCCTGTCTGAAGTCTGTGCCTTCAGTGTCTCTGCCCCCTTCTCAGTCAGACACGCAGCCAGCACCCTGAAGCCCCGCAGGTCCAGCTGCTTGGCCAGCAGGTTCCCGAAGCCCGAGTCACAGCCCGTGATTAAGACGTACTTGTCCCACAGCTGGCTCACCACCTGCCTCTCCAGGTACCAGCGTAGAAGGTGGTAGAGGCCCACCAGGGCAATCACATAAAGCCACATAGTCTGGAGAAAGAGAGTCAGGAAAGAGAAAGAGTGTATAGGCAGGTGACATGGAAAATGCAGATGTATGTTTGTAGACTAGTCTAAAGGTTTTGTTCATCCTCCTCCCCACTTTTAATTGAGTGTGTTTTCATTGCATACTATAATCAGGGCTTCCTAAGCTATTTCTGCTCATGACTTCTTTTGCTCCAGAAAGTTCTATACAACCCAGATTCTATTAGTACATAAATGAAATATTTATTGTTAGCCCCAAATAAGTTTATTTTAAAACAAAAATGTTCAAGGCTATATGACACGAGAAGTGCAAACTATAGTTAGAGAGGCAAGACTCTGCTATTTTGTCCAGTCCTACTAGATTCCATTAGATGACTAAGAATTGTCAAATGTATTTTTCCAACCATACTCCCTACCCCTTCTTTCATGCACATAAGGACCCTGTATAATTAAACAATTAAGAGGTCCTTTTGATGGAGCTGGATGGTGGTGGTTGGTGATGGAGGCCTTACTCCTCCAGCACAGGACACGTGTTTCTGCAACCCCTTACAGCAGGCAGTCTGCAAGTTCAGTATAATGGCAGACAGAAAACTCACACACGGTCAGGCTTCCAGAGAGATCATCTTTATTCAGCCCTGGCCAACATATGTGGCCTATATTATAATCATTTATGCTGGATTCCTATTCAGCCCTGCCTTCTAACTTGTCTTTCAGCCATCTCTCCCCTGCTCCTTCTCCATCCATGCAAATCCCCTTTTGTCCCTGAGGCCAAACCTTTTGTAACCTCCCCAAGTCCCCTCCCACAAATGGGAGGGTCTTTCTTGTAGGTAAAGTTACATGAAGAATGCGGGGTGGGGTTACAGCACCCTATATCCAGTTCCCCTGATTTAGCACTTAGAGATTGTCAAAGTGGCTGCCCTGATCAGGAATGGGGTTTTAGAATCTCAGTCTAGCAGGGAATTTTTCCAAGGGGAAGTGAGTTAAGTTTGTATTGGATATGTGTCCTAACTGGAACGTCCGAAGAAGGGGACTCAATAAGGGGGTACAACAGGGCTTGTATGGGGCAGGACCAGGAACTATTTTCCATTCCAGGCCTCTCCCTCATTGCCCACTCTGTCTCTGATTGCAGGAAACTGGGAGGAAGGAGGACAGAGGAGGAGAGGCTTCAACCCTCATCAGTCAATGGCTCCAGAACAAACACAAAGAGCACCAAGGTTTTTGGTCACTTTATCTGCAGGGCCACTTTAAGCTGGGGAGTGTGTGGGAGGCCCCTTTGCTTCCCCAGAGACAGTCTCTATTGTTGCCTAAGAACTTCGGGTCTTTCCTAGTCCTGACCCATGTAAAGGAACCTCAGGGAAAGTAAGAGGCTTAGGAAGCCCTCAAGACAGCTCCACCCTGAAAAGACCGGACATTCCTAGGGGAATTAGAGTTTAGTTCCTGGGAAGGTACTGCAGATATTTTTCTCAAGACCCCAACTTCTTAAACCCATACATTTCCAGGAGCCATGCAGAGAGACACTTCCCACTCCCCAGGCCTGAGCCTCACTCTGACTTCCAAAGTTGTAGAACATTTTGGATGATGTGAGTGCAGGCGTCATGGACTCAGTATCTCTATACTGGCCAGGAAGCGACAGGAGCTTAGGAGTGAAGAGGGGAGGAAAAAAAGCCTATACAGACCCTCACTCACCTGGAATCTGCTGGGGTGCAATGCAGCACTATCAGGGCAGTACTGAAGTGACAGAAGCAGTGGCCTTGCATCCTCTGTGGGAGGAGCATAACAGGTGATTCTGGTGTTAGCTAAAGCTGAGCCCATTGCCTCCTGGTTGTTCTCTGCTGTAACAACACTAGAAGGCACAGCTGATAGTGTTCCCTCTTAGCCCATTTCTGTTATGCACTCAGAAGGTTTTTTGAAGGAAATGGTTGCTTTTATTGGGAAACTTAGAAAAATTCATATGTGCCTAATAAGGTTTTTTACATACACATATATACATTTATTTCAGTGTTATAAAGTTGGAAATAGTAAACTTATAGTCTATAAAACTCAAAAGGATAGATATGTAGCAGGTATCCTCTTATTTTCAACAGTTGACATAAATTGGCAAGTTTCATGACTACTCCATGTTTTAGCTAACTGAAAGAATTCCATGAGGGTTTTCAGAGATAAAAAGTACATATAGAATTCAGTTTGTTATGCAGCAGCCTTCAAGATTCAGCTTTGAGCAGCTAGAATGACTCAGCAAAATTACTTCCCCAGAGTTACATTATAGAACCTTTATGTTTAATTATAATCTTTTTTTTTTTTTTTTTTTTTTGGTTTTTGGGCCACACCCGGCGTTGCTCAGGGGTTACTCCTGGCTGTCTGCTCAGAAATAGCTCTTGGCAGGCACGGGGGACCATATGGGACACTGGGATTCGAACCAACCATGTTAGGTCCTGGATCGGCTGCTTGCAAGGCAAATATCGCTGTGCTATCTCTCCGGGTCCTAATTATAATCATTTTTTAAAAAATTTTATTTTGACCATATTGGATCCTAATAATGTTTTTTAATTGCACAGTGTTGACTTGATCATTCAACTCTAACTTTATTTTATTTTATTTTAAATTTATTTTTAATGCCTCAGGATGTTTAGATTATTTGAGGGGCAGCGCATGGGACTCTGGCACTGCTCAGAGGTTATCTAGGCTCTGCACTTAGGAATCATTCCTAGGGACCAAGGGAGGATGTCCTTGATGGAACCCATTTGCCATTGAATGTGTAAGGCAAGCACCCTACACACTCTACAGTCTCACCAATTCTATTTTTTTAAGTTTATTGATTGATGTTAGGTAACTTATAATGCTGCTAATTATGGTTTCTCATGCACATAATTCTAACACTGGACCCATTACTAGTGTACCTACTTCCCTTCCCTCATGGACCCTAACACGGCTCCCTTTCAAACCCTCCCCTCCTCACCCACCAACTCAATTTTGTGAATTAGTTCTCCTTTTGCATTTCCTTTGAACCTTTGTAGCTTTCAAGCTGTGTACCTTTAATCCACATATGAGACATCACCCTATATTTATTCTATTTTGACGGACTTTACTCTGCATGATATGCTCTACTTTCATCTATGTTGTTGCAAATTGCATGATTTTATTCTTTCAGAGAGCTGTATAGTATTCCATTGTGTATATATACACTAAGACCTCTTTTTGCTGTGTTTGGGCCATGTCCAACTGCTGCAAGCAGCTTCTGTCTTGCAGTGCCAGTGGGATTTCGATGAATTCACTTCAGAAAGAGTGGGTTTCCGGGACCGGTACACGGAAAAATATGAAATATGAAATAAATGAAACCACACAGAGTAGGAAAGGTCAACAAGTCTTCTGGCAGCAGTGGGACAAGTTTATTTTCCAAACAGGGGTTTTATAGGGGTAAGCCAGTCCCAGGTGCAGAGAAAGATATTTACAATAACAAGGCAATTAACAAGGTTAATTGCAAAAGAAAAGTTAACATCAGGATAGCTTTTAACAACCAACCTCAAATGCAAAACAAGGTTAGGAGGAGGTAAGAAATATCTAGAAACTTGATCTTCACTGGGCTGGGCTCTATTGTCAAGTACAGGAAGAAACCAAATCTCTTGAAATGTGTTTTCCTATTTTCTGAGCAGAGTCAATTTCACCCTTGTTTACCAGAAACTTCAGCTGCAAGGACATATTTGAAATATTGTCTGAACTTTTAGGGTTCTCTATAGCCATAAAAGGGGTTCTCTTGTAATCTTTGGTGCTGGAATTTCTGAGCCAAATTATTTGATAGAGGCCACAATTTTGCCTGAGATAATGCCAAGCATCTCTTTGGAAATTCCTCAACCATCCACGCTGGGGGTAAAGGCGTCCACAGTGGGCCTTTTGAGGAACCCCATGGGGGACATTGCAGTTTTCCCCACGTGGAAAATCTAAGGATGCCTCTGGTGTGCTGAATTCATAAAGGTTTATGATGCCATGGTATCCAACTATGCTCAGATATTACTCCTGGCTCTGCACTCTGAATCATTCTAGGCAGAACTCAGAAAACATATGGGATGCTGAGGATCAAAACTGAGTTGACTGAGTTGCTGAGTTGACCACGTGCAAGGCAGACTAGATGGCTTTTTACTAGCAGTGAATGAGAGTATTTTTCTCTTCATGTCCCCACCAGCACTGATTGGTTCTGTTCTTTGTGATGTGTGCCAGTTTCTGTGGTGTGAGATGGTACCTCATTGTAGTTTTGAGTTGCATCACCCTGATGATTAATGATTTGGAGCATTTCTTCATGTGCCTCTTGGCATTTCGTATTTCTTTTTTGAGAAAGTGTCTATTCATTTCTTCTCCCCATTTTTTGATTGGGTTATATATTTTTCTTGTTAAGTTCTGTCAGTACCTTGTATATCTTAGATATTAGCCTCTATCTGATGTGTATTGAGTGAGTGGTTTCTCTCATTCAGAGGATGGCATTTGTATCCTAGTCACTATTTCTTTTGAGGTGCAGAAGCTTCTCAGCTTAATATAGTCCCATCTGTTTATCTTTGCTTCCACTGTTTAGAGAGTTATATTTCCTCCTTGAAGATACCTTTAGTCTCAATGTCATGAAGAGTTTTACCTACATATATCTCTATATACCTTATGGTTTTGGGTCAGATATCAAGGTCTTTAATCCATTTGGATTTGCTGTTAGATGAAGGTCTGAGTTCCCCTTTTTGCATGTGGCTGAACAGTTGTCCCAACAGCGCTTGTTGAAGGCTTTTTTAATTCCTAATAAAATTTTCTTAACCAGAAGTAAAGGGGGGAAATGCAGCCTATCTCTTCGAAAACCTAGAAGAAAGCCCTTTGGGGTTAGTCAGACTAATGACTGACCCAAAGCTTGCAGTTGAAAAATATGATCAAGTGCTTCCTCGGAAAAGGTACTTTACTTGATTATAACTGCGTTTTTTTTTTTGGGGGGGGGCACCACACCCAGCGGTGCTCAAGGGTTCCTCCTGACTGTGCAATCAGAAATAGCGTCTGGCAGTCTGGTGGACTCTACAGGATGCCCAGAATCAAATCTGGGTCCATCCTGAGTTGGTTGCCTGCAAGACAAACTCCCTACCGCTGTGTTATGGCTCCAGCCTCTCTAATTTAACTAAATCTAAGGTTGAAGTGAGTGACTTAATAAAATGCGGTACATCTACATAATAGTACTAAAAATTGCATTAGGAATTAAGAAGCCTTAAACAAGTGGTGTTAGGGTCTGACTGTGATTACAACAAAGTGTACAACTCCTTTCTTGCCTCATAAGCCAAGTGAGTGGACAGTAAAGCAAATGTGCTCACCCTTCTCTTCACAAATACAAAACAGAAGGGAAGAGAAGGTACAGAAAAGTAATAGAAGGGAAGAAAGGGAAGGAGAAAATGATTTTCTAAATTTTGAATGGGAGTGTTTTATCTGAATAATGATATGTGCCATTTAAATTTTATAGTAGATTGTATCTTAAATTTTAAGTAGCCAATTTCTTCTTGACACATCCTAACAATGTTAATATCAAGTGTGTAGTTTCAAGAGTTTCTTTTATTATTACTATTATTATTATTATTATTATTATTATTATCTGGTTTTTGGATCACACCGTCTATGCTCAGTGGTTACTTCTGGCTCAGCTCAGAAATTGCTCGTTGTAGGGACAGGGGACCATATGGGATGCAGGGATTCAAACCACTGTAGGTCTTGGGTTTGCCCCTTGCAAGTCAAACACCCTACCACTGTGCTATTTCTCAGGCCCCTCAAGAATTTCTTGATGGGGGTCAGAGCAATAACACAGTTGGTATGGGCATTTGCCTTACATGTGGCCCACTTTCATTCAGTCTCTCTTCATTGAGTTAATGGTTCCTGGAGGCCTGCAGGTAGAATTTCTTAGTATAGAGACAGGATTAATCTCTGAGTGCTATTAGATGTGTCCTCCAAACAAACAAAGAAACAAAATCCAAAAAAGAAATTTTTTTTTTTGGCTTTTGGGCCACATCCGGTGGCGCTCAGGGGTTACTCCTGGCTATCTGCTCAGGAATAGCTCCTGGCAGGACACGGGGGACCATATGGGACACCGGGATTTGAACCAACCACCTTAGGTCCTGGATCGGCTGCTTGCAAGGCAAACACTGATGTGCTATCTCTCCTGCCCCAAGAATTTCTTTTTTTTATACTTTGCTTTGGGTTTCCATTATTATTTATTGATATTTTAAGAAAATTTTTTTCTTGATATTAATCAGGCAAAAATTGTAATTTTCCCTTTTTAGCTTTTAGTTTTCTATCTCACTGGTGCAGGAAAATTCAGCTGTTATTTATTTATTTTTTTTATCACACCCAGCAGTGCTCAGAGGTTACTCCTGGCTCTATGCTCAGAAATCATCCCTGGCAGGCACGGGGGACCAGAGGGGATGACGGGATTCGAACCACTGTCCTTCTGCATAAAAGGCAAATGCCTTACCTCCATGCTATATCTCCAGCCCCGGAGTCTAGGTTCTTGACTTCCTCACAGAAAAAGATTTGAGAGCAGGAGAAAATAAGAAATAAAGTAGCTTATTAAAGTAAAGTGTACACTCAATAATTAAAGAGTAGGTCTAACATGAAGAAAGGAGCATTGTTTCTAAATAAGATAAATTTACTAAAGGTAAGAGTATATTCACAAAGAGCCAGCATATGGGCACATTTTATAGAGCAGTGCCATATTCACACACTAATTTTTAGGTATGTATGTCTAGAAACAGGGAAACAAATAGGGAGGAGAATATAAAGGTATTTCATAGTATGGGATGTATTGATATGGTTCCCTAGTTACTTGTCCTGCTATTAGCAAAGATATGTTTGCTCAAAGGAATAACAGAATGATAAAGTTGTGAGATAATGCAATATGTAAACAGGGAAATATTTTTATTTGGAAGGCAGTTTTTTGATTGTTCTCCCACCAGAGCCAACTCTGTACCAAATATAACTAGCCATTCTCTTTCATAATCACCACACATTTTCTTCTGATGGCCCTGTAATTGGGGAAAGAACTCAGAAGGTTTCTGCTTCTACATATGGCCAAAAACTTTGCTTTCTTGTTGACACCTCAGAACCTATTTCCAGCACAGCAACCCATTATTTCCCTGGGTGGGATTCGGTATATCTTTCCATAAACCTCATTGTATTCTTTTTTCTTACTATAACTTACTATAACTATCAAGTTTAGGACATAAAACAATGCACATTATCTTAGAGGTCAGAGGTGAGAAGTCTGAAACCGGTCTCCTTAGACTAAAACTATAGTGTTAAAGACTGAGGGCTTTGCTGGAGATCTCAGGAAATATTTTTCTTCCATTTCTATATTTTAGAAGCTTCCCCCAAATCTTACTTGTAATTGCTTCTTCGTTTTTGTAAAGCAGCAAAGTCAAAGGGAATTCTCCTCACCCTGACCTTTTCTTCTGCCCCCCCCCCCATTCCAATGATATGGACCTGTGTAATGACATTGGCTGTGTAATAAATTTCCCATCTTAAAACCAACGGATCATTAGTGTTAATGCTCTGCCATTTTAAGAAATTTATAGGTTCTAGGAAAGAGAATGTACAAAACACTGAAGTAGTATTTTTCTAGCTCTTTACCATAGTAACCTGTCTTGATAGTTGCCTTTATTCATTTTTATTCATTTTTTGTTTTATTTTGAGGTTTTGGGCCACTCCCAACAGTGCTCTGGGGATCAGGGGATGTCAAGGATCTAATCTATCTTTCTCACATGCAAAGAAATGTACCACACTGTTGACCTATTCTTTGGCCCCTTTCATTACCAGCCTTTAAGTCTTTCATGCAAATGGAATGATAGTACATTAAATATTTGCCTTGCATACAGTCGATCCAAATTTGATTCCCAGTACTTCATTTGGTTTCTCCAAGCCCCAGGGGTGACCCTTGAGTATAATAGAGCATAGTTGAACCAGGAGCAAGCTCTGAGTACAACTTACTTTTCTAAGTACAATAGTGCTTACTATTCAGTTGAATAGTATTAATTTTTTAATAGAATACAATATACAAATGAAAATAAAGTAAATTAGAGGTTGCAGGCTTTTTTGAATCATACATATATATTTATTGAACACTTTTGATAATGTAATAATTCTTTACATTTTGCTTGACGTGTTGATTGATTCTGTAGTGTCGATTGTGTTGATTCTGATGTGTTGATTTTGTAGCCTACTGTGCAGAGCCCTCTGCATAATTATGCACCTGAGGATGATGATTCATGCGAGAAGACCTTCTTCTTTTACCACTGCAGCCAGTATCTTCAGTACAAATGTATCTTCTTGTCTTCCAGGACATGTCCATCCATTTCAAGTTTTGCCTAGGTTCAAAACAGGAAATAGGCACTGTAGAGTCATTGGGGCCTGAGTCCCATCAGCTACTCACACCCTCCTAAATGGGAGCCCACCAAGGAATGAGGAGGATCATGAGGTTCAGGGCCTTCAGTGGCTACTTAGATATATGCTAATGGGTCTCTGATCCTCTGGCCCCCCCCCAAGTGTCTCTTTGTTCCTAATATTACAGAATCCTATGTAATGTCCCTTAAGAAACTGGAAAGGAACAAAGAAGATCATAAGAGTTCCCCTACTTCTCACCTCTCAATACATAACCTCATCCTATGGTGCACCTCATCTGCGCATCACAGGGCCTTGGAAGGCCTATGGCTTTCCATCTTAAGAAGGCATCTGCCAGGAAGGTGGGCATATAGCTCAGGGGAATGAAAATGAGTTTGGCACTCCAGCCAGCAGAGTATCTGGTGCGAGGGTGACAGGAGATCAGGGCGTGTTCCATGCAGTCTGTCACCAAGGTCAGATTCTCACAAATCTGTGGGCCCCAGTTCTGCAAGAATTTAATTGCTATGAGAGAAGAAAGATAATTAAAATATATTCTCTATTCCTTATTTTTCAGTTTTTAATTTATTTGCTAAATAATGTTAATAATTTCTGTCCCCTCTCAAATTCAGTTTTCATATTACTTCCATGATTTTTATCTGAGTTTTCCAAATATAACCAAAACAACTGCCATATGATGCCATTCTAATTGGATTTCAGGAAATATTTCATCATATGCCCTGGAGGTATCTATGGACATTACAAATCTATCTCCTAAAATCAGGTTCTTTTACACAGGTTCTCATGAATTCAAGAGCATCTGTAACATCTGGCTTTAGTTCTCCCCAAAAATGAATTATGATGAGAGAGAGGGGTTTCAGAGTTCCATGCTTACTATAACCATATTTATCATAAAGATGATTATAAATGTCTCCAATTGTTGGAGACATAGACAAGGACCCACACTGGCATTAATGAAGGACTCAGACTTCCAGAGAATGATTTGCTTCTCCCCCATAGTCCAGAGCTTACTCACAGGATGCCAGGTAGTTCTTGCCATAGATGTCCTTGATTTCTGGACTACACTGATCCCACAAACTCTGGAGAGCCTTAATATGAGGCTCACTGTCCACCATGGGAGTCTTGAATAAACCACACTCAATAATAGCCACTAGCATTCCAAAGAATGAGACTTCCCTCCTGAAACAGTGCAGAGAAAAATAAGGTTAGGTGTTTGTGGACAAAACACACAGGAAACACAAATTAACAGAAACCACTTAATCTCATTTAGAACAAATGTGGAGTGTGAAAGTTTAGGCATTGTCACTGGAAGAATAGCAGGGTTGATGATGTAATCTTTACACAGAGTTTAAACATTTCACTAAATATCTAATGATTCAAAAATTCATTCTAGGTTATTAGATCTACAGAAAATCATCACTTCATCATATAATCTATTTCCATCCATATTAACAGCATGTGCTGTTAATATGATGTGTCCTGTCCTGCCCTGAATACATCCCTAATCAGGAGCCTTCTGACGTTCTATGTCAATAATGAGGTCAGCAAGTCCATTGCTTCAATCCTTAACTCAGATCCTCAACCAGGACTATCTGAATTACAGCTGAAAATCTGCCCACTGCAGTCTCCACATACTTCTTTTTTATTGCTTTGCCTCGCCTCCACTCTTAATTTGTACTCACAGGAGTTGTCAGAACAAATACAATCAAAGGCTCTAAGCCCATCTCACAGTCTCCTGGGTCTTAGTATTATGAGGCTAATGTCAATGGGTCCAGGTTCAGTTCTACCTCAATTTCATAATGTTGAGGTCTCCTCCAGAGAAAATAATAGAATCAGACTCTATAGGTCAGGGTTCCATCTAGATACCCAGAACATAAAATGGATATTTTAAAGCAAATGCAATTAAGAGGGAACAAGAAGAGCCTGGAAATAGGTGATAGAAGAAAAAGGCTCCCTAGATGTACAGTAGCAAAAGCTCCACAAGACAGTCTCCTACAGCTCTTACCTGAGGGAGTCTGAGAAGGCTTCAAGGCAATACTTGGAGACGCAGTAGCCACCACCAAAAATGGACACACGACCCGCAACACTGGAAAAATTGAGCACACGGCCCTTAGCTTTCAGCAGTTGGGGCAGTAGACTCAGGGTTACCTCAATCACTCCCAACAAGTTCACATCCAATATTTTCATGAAGTCCTGTTTGGTCATCCACAAAATGGGAGCTGTGGACACTGAGATGCCAGCATTGTTCACTAGACCCCAGAGACCTGGACACAGGGGATAGAAGAGGAACAGTGTGATGTTTCTGGAGAGAGGGTACATCTGGAGATCCAATATTGTCTTTTGCTAGACATGGAAAGGTTGCACAGGAGTGAGTAGAACAGAAACAAATGGTCCACTTTCATAACTGGAGCTCAGGCCCTGCCAGCTGTTAGAGTATAGAGGGAGCCTGAGACTTTTGGTCTTACATACCAATGTTGTGACCTCCCTTTTTTTATAAATATTCCCCTGAATTTTTTTTGGCCACATCCAGTGACGCTCAGTGGTTACTCCTGGCTATGTACTCAGAAATTACTCCTGGATTGGGAGGCCATATGAGATGCCGGGGATCGAATCAATGTCCATTCTAGTCTAGTATGCGCAAAGCAGACGCCTTACCCTTTGCACCATGTCTCTGGCCCCTCCAATGCAATTCTATGTGTGTGCAAGCCTTTCTATGCGCTAACTATGCCCTAAATATTAATTGCTAAGAGGCACTGAGCAAGAGAGAAGAGATAGGGAAGAAATTTCAATAAAGGAAAGTGAATGGATAAACACAATAAATAAAGATCCCAAAGAGTCACAAAAGGGACTCAGGACCATCCTTGGAGATGCAGTAGCTACCACCAACTATTTTCCAATAAGCTGGAAACATGATTTCTGAGTCATTTTGTTACTATTTAAAAACTCCAGAAAGTTCTGTTATGTCGTATGAAAAAAAAGGGGTATTCCTCCAAGTAGAAAACTTGGTCACTAAGAATAATATAGAAAGTACTAAGAGTTGTGGCCTGGAGTTCGTGCTGACCCAAGCTTCAAGTCCTCTTTGAGAGCAGTCCAGCAGAACTTCAACATTAGCATCAAGAATAGAGAGCTCATTGAGGGCTGAAAAGACCAGCCTATGATAACAAGCTTATCACAAAGAATGGTATGTGGGGCTTGAGAGATAGCACAGCAGTAGGGCCTTTTCTTTGCATGCAGATGATCTGGAGGGACCTGTGTTTGATCTCTGACATCCCACACATATATATATATATATATATATATATATATATATATATATATATATATATATATATATATATATATATATATATATATATCCCGAGTGTGCCAGGATCTGTTTCTCTGCAAAGGAACAGGAGTAACCCTTGAGCTCTGCTTTGTGTGACCCCCCAATCCCCCCAAAAAAACCCTTCTAAAATACAATGATTGGTAAGTGCAGTTAGAGAAATAACTACACAAACAGCTACCATGACAATGATAGACACAGAAACAACAATGTCTTGAACACAGGCAGGAGGTGGGAGAGGTAGTAAATGGGGGAACAAAGGTGGAGAGAAAGTTACACTAGTGAAAGGTGTGTGTATTTTATGGTTGAAACTCAATATGAACATGTTTGTAACCTTTGTGATTAAATAACGATATTATATATATAAAAGTAACATTAAAAAAAGAAAAGATGAGGTTAGGGAAGAGGATATGGGAGGTAGGACAAAAACGGAGGTGTAGGGAGGACAATTTGGTGATGGGAATCCCCACTGATTTTATGTAAATATGTACCTAAAATATTATTGTCAATAATATGTAATCCATTATGATCAAAATAAAAATTATATTAAAAAATCAAAAAAAAAGAAAAAAGAAAAGATCTCTTGCTGAGGATTCAAGTACATTTCATGTCTTAGGTCAAAACTCTTTCCCAAACCATGAGATAGGGGCGAGTACTAGGAGAAGAGGCTTAAGGTGGGTTGCTGGTGATTGAGAAAAGCTCATGGGACGAAAATCTTGAAAGCGCCCAGGATTCTTCTAGGAGTACATGTGGGGTCTCCCCTTCAAACACAGACACAGATAGAGCAGCCTGGGATACTTCTGTCTCCTGTGTGCTCCTCCACCCACTGAGTGGCAGCAGTGATGCTCTCTGACTTGGTGACATCCAGGATCACAGTTTCCAGCCTGTCTGAAGTCTGTGCCTTCAGTGTCTCGGCCCCCTTCTCAGTCAGACACGCAGCCAGCACCCTCAAGCCACGCAGGTCCAGCTGCTTGGCCAGCAGGTTCCCGAAGCCCGAGTCACAGCCTGTGATGAAGATGTACTTGTCCCACAGCTGGCTCACCACCTGCCTCTCCAGGTACCAGCATAGAAGGGGGTAGAGGCCCACCAGGGCAACCACATAAAGCCACATAGCCTGGAGAAAGAGAGTCAGGAAAGAGAGAGTGTATAGGCAGGTGACATGGAAAATGCAGATGTATGTTTGTAGACTAGTCTAAAGGTTTTGCTCACCCTCCCTCCCCACTTTTAGTTGTGTGTGTTTTCATTGCACACTATAATCAGGGCTTCCTAAGCTATTTCCACTCATGACTTCTTTTGCTCCAGAAAGTTCTATACAACCCAGAATCTATTAGTCTATAAATAAAATATTTATTGATAGCCCCAAATAAATTTATTTTAAAACAAAAATGTTCAAGTTCATGTGACATGTAAGTGCAAACTATAGTTAGAGAGGCAAGTCTCTGCTCTTTTGGCCAGACTTACTAAAGGCCATTAGATGACTAAGAATTCTCAAAAGAATTTCTCCAACCATAGTCTCTACCCCTACTTTCTCTCTCCTGAAATACATGCATATTAGGACCCTGTGTTCAGTTTCCTTGATTTAGCACTCAGAGATTGTCAAAGTGACTGCCCTGATCAGAAATGGGATTTCAGAATCTCACTCTAACAGTGCAGAGATGTACTCCAAGGGGAAATGAGTGAAGTTTGTATTAGATATTTGTTCTAACTGGAAAATCAGAACAAGGGTGTTGGGTCCCGTTTACTCCTTTATTGGTTATTTGTGTATCCTCAAAGAGCTCCCAGAATGAGAAATTGATTCCTATCCCCTTATCCCCTTGTGGGGGGAGATCTTGGTAATATTTATCCACAGCAAATAATTCACACAGACAGGAGGGTAAAGGGGTAAATACGTTGGGTGCAGAGAGTCCTTTGTCAGCCTCCTACCAGCTCCAAAAAAACACCTGGAGCCATCCAGTAAACTCTGCCAAAAAACTCTGAACACTTAGCTCCCAAACTATTTATTCCACTCTCAACAGAAACCCCCCCCCCCCCCAACCTGGAAGGTCAAGGTGGGAAAACAGGCAAAGTATAATCTTATGGAAATGTTTTCATACACAACAGAAGGGATTCAATAAGGTGGTACAACAGGGCTTGCATGGGGCAGGACCAGAAGCCAGTGTTCCATTCCAGGCCTCTTTCTCTGCCCACCGCGTCTCTGATTGCAGGTAACTGAGAGGAAGGAGGACACAGGAGGAGAGACTTCCACCCTCAGCAGTCAATGGCTCCAGATGTTTTCAAGGAGCACAAACACAAAGAGCACCAAGGGTTTTGGTCACTTTATCTGCAGGGCCACTTTCAGCTTGGTAGTGTGTTGGAGGCCCCTCTGCTCCCCCAGAGACAGTCTCTATTGCTGCCTAAGAACTTAGGTTCTTTCCTAGTCCTGACCCATGTGAAGGAACCTTAGGAAAAGTAAGAGTCCTAGGAAGTGCTCAAGACACAGGTCTACCCTAAAGAAAAAGACCTTCCTAGGGGAATCAGAGTTTATTTCCTGGGAAGGAGCTGCAGATATTTGTCCCAGAGACCCCAAATTCTTAAACCCATACATTTCCAGGAGCCAAGCAGAGAGACACCTCCCACTCCCCAGGCCTGAGCCTCACTCTGACTTCCAAAGTTGTAGAACATTTTGGATGATGTGAGTGCAGGCGTCATGGACTCAGTATCTCTATACCAGCCAGGAAGCGACAGGAGCTCAGGAGTGAAGAGGGGAGGGAAAAATGTCTATACCGACCCTCACTCACCTGGAATCTGCTGGGGTGCAATGCAGCACTCTCCAGGGCAGTACTGAAGTGACACAAGCAGTGGCCTTGCACCCTCTGTGGGAGGGGCATAACAGGGGATTGGTGTTAGCTAAAGCTGAGCCCATTGCCTCCTGCTGGTTCTCTGCTGTAACAACCTTAGAAGGCCAAGCTGATAGTGTTCCATCTTAGCCCATTTCTCTTTTGCACCAAGTAGGCTTTGAAGGAAACGGTTGCTTTTGTTGGGAAACTTAGAAAAATTCACATCTACCTAATAATGTTTTTTATTGCACAATGTTGGCTTGATCACTCAACTCTAACTTTATTTTTATTTAATTTATCTTTAATGCGTCAGGGTGTTTGGTTTGTTTGGGGGGCAGCGCATGGGAGGGACACCTGGCACTGCTCAGAAGTTACTCCCGACTCTGCACTCAGGAATCATTCCTAGACACCATCTGGGATGTCCTGGATGGAACCCATTTTCATTGAATGTGTAAGGCAAGCACCCAACACACTGTACAATCTCACCAATTCTATTTTTTAAAATTTTTATTGATTGATGTTAGGTAACATATAATGCTGCTACTTATGGTTTCTCATCACATAATCCCAACACTGCACCCATCACCAGTGTACCTACTACACCCCTTCCCTCAAGGGCCCTAACACTGCTCCCTTTCAAACCCTCTCCTCCCCACCCACCAACTCAATTTTGTGAATTAGTTCTCCTTTTGCATTGCCTTTGACCCTTTGTAGCTTTCAAGCTGTGCACCTTTAATCCACATATGAGACATCATCCTATATTTATAGTTTTGACTGGCTTTACTCAGCATGCTATGCTCTAGTTTCATGTATGTTGTTTTACATTGCATGGTTTTATTCCTTCATAGAGCTGTATAGTTTTCCATTGTGTATAAATACACGAAGCCCTTTTTTCTTTGTTTGGGCCATGTCCAATTATGCTCAGATATTACTCCTCCTGGCTCTGCACTCTGGATCACTCTAGGCAGAGCTCGGGAAACATGAGTTACTGAGGATCAAAACTGAGTTAACTGAATTGCTGAGTTGACCACATGCAAGTCAGATTCATGGTATTCCCACTAGCAGTGAATGTGAGTTCCTTTCTCTTCATGTACCCACCTGTTCTTTGTGATGTGTGCCTGTCTCTGTGGTGTGAGATGGTACCTCATTGTAGTTTTGATTTACATCTCCCTGATAATTAATGATGTGGAACATTTCTTCATGTGCCTTTTGGCCCTTTGTATTTCTTCTTTTGAGAAAGTGTCTATACATTTCTTCTCCCCATTTTTTGATGAGGTTATATATTTTTTCTTGTTAAGTTCTGTCAGTACCTTGTATATCTTAGATATTAGCCAATATCTGATGAGTATTGGGTGAATAGTTTCTCCCATCTGTGGATAGCATTTGTATCCTAGTCACTATTTCCTTTGAGGTGCAGAAGCTTCTCATTATTTTTAATTTCTAATAAAATTTTCTTAACCAGAAATAAAGGGGAGAAATGGAGCCTCAAACTAATGACTGGCCCAAAGCCTGCAGTTGAAAAATATGATCAAATGCAGCCTGTAAAAAGCTACTTTACCTGATTTTAACTGCCTGTTTTTTTTTTTTTTTTGGTGGGGGGTCCACACCCAGTGGTGCTCAGGAGTTTCTCCTGGCTCTGCACTCGGAAATAGCTCTTGGCAGTCTGGGGGACCATATGGGATGCCCAGAACCAAATCTGGGTCCCTCCCGAGTTGATTGCATGCAAGACAAACTCCCTACCGCTGTGCTATGGCTTCAGCCTCTCTAATTTAATTAAATTTAAGATACAAATGAGTGACTTAATAAAATGTGGTACATCTACACAACAGTACTAAAAAATTGCATTAGGAATTAAGAAGCCTTAAACAAGTGGTGTTAGGGTCTGACTGCAGTTACAACAAAGTGTACAACACCTTTCTTGCCTCATAAGCCAAGTGTATGAACATTAAAGCAAATGTGCTCACCCTTCTCTTCACAAATACAAAAATACAGGTAAAGAGAAGGAATAGAAGAGAAAAGGAATCGAAGGGAGGAAAGGGAAGGAGGAAATGAGTTTCCAAATTTTGAATGGGAGTGTTTTATCTGAGTAATGATGTGTGCCATTTAAATTTTATAGTATATAGTATCTTATATTTTAAGTAGCCAATGTTCTTCTTGACCCATCCTAACCATGTTTACATCAAGTGTGCAGCTTAAAGAATTTCTTTTATTATTATTATTATTATTATTATTATTATTATTATTATTGTTTTTTGGATCACACCGTCTGTGCTCAGATGTTACTTCTGGCTCTGCTGAGAAATTGCTCATGGTAGGCACAGGGGACCATATGGGATGCAGGGATTCAAAGCACTGTTGGCACTGACTGGGTCAGTTGCTTGCAGTGCAAACACCCTACCGCTGTGCTATCTCTCAGGCCCCTCAAGAATTTCTTGATGGGGTCAGAGCAATAGCACATTGGGTACGGGCATTTACCTTGCATGTGTCCCACTTTCACTCAGTCTCTCTTCATTGAATTAATGGTCCCTGGAGCCTGCAGGTAGAATCTCTAAGCATAGAGCCAGGGTAATCTCTGAGTGCTACTAGGTGTGGCCCCCAAACAAACAAAGAAACAAAATCCAAAAAAGAATTTCTTTTTTCTATACTTTGCTTTGTGTTTTCATTATTATTTATTGCTATATTTTTTTTTTTTTTTGGTTTTTGGGCCACACCCAGTAACGCTCAGGAGTTACTCCTGGCTATGCGCTCAGAAGTTGCTCCTGGCTTGGGGGACCATATGGGACACCGGGGGATCGAACCGCGGTCCGTCCAAGGCTAGCGCTGGCAAGGCAGGCACCTTACCTTTAGCGCCACCGCCCGGCCCCTATTTATTGATATTTTAAGGATTTTTTTCTTGTAGTAATCAGGCATAAATTGTAATTTTCCCTTTTTAGCTTTTAGTTTTTTCTTCCATCTCACTGTTGCAGGAAAATTCACCTGTTATCCTTGTTCTAGGATTCTAGGTTCTTGACTTACAGACAAAATTGAGAGAAGGAGAAAATAAGAAATAAAGTAGCTGGGGCCAGAGAGATAGTATTGAGGTAAGGTGTTTGCTTTTCAAACAGAAGGTCATTAGTTCAAATCCCGGCATCCCATATGGCCTCCATGCCTGCCAGGAGTAATCCCTGAGCACTGCCGGGTGTGACCCAAAACCAAAAAAAAAAAAAAAAAAAAAAAAAAAAAAGAAAGAAAGAAATAAAGTAGCTTATTATAGCAAAGCAGACACTCAATAAGTAAAGTTCAGATCTAATATCAAGAAATGACCATTGTTTCTATAGAAGACAAGTTTACTAAAGGTCAGAGTACACTTATAAAGAGTAGCAAATGGGCATATTTTATAGAGCAGTGCTATGTACACAATAATTTTTAGATATATATGTCTAGAAATAAGAAAACAAATAGGGAGGAGAATATCAAGGTATTTCATAGTATGGAATGTATTGATATGGTTCACTAGTTGTCCTTATCTTAGCAAAGAGATCTTTGCTCAAGCAATGCATATATCTGAACAGAATGATAAAGTTGTGTAGCAATGCATTTTCTAAACAGGGGAATATTTTTATTTGGAAGGCAGTTTTTTGATTGTTCTCCCATCAGGACCTACTTTGTACCACATATAACTAGTCATTCATTGTCATAATCACCACACATTTTCTTCTGATGGCTTTGTACTTGGGGAAAGAACTCAGGTTTCTGCTTCTACACATGGCCAAAAACTTTGCTTTCTTGTTGACACTTCACAAACTATTTTCAGGACAGCAACCCATATTTTCCTGGATGGGATTTTGTTTCTCTCTCCAAAACTTAATTGTACTCTTCTTTCATTACTAAGCTATCACAACGTAGGACATTAAACAATGCACATTATCTTAGAGTTCAGAGGTGAGAAGTCCAAAACTGGTCTCTTTAGACTAAAACTATAGTGTTACAACTGAGATCTCAGGAAATATTTTTTCCCTTTTGTATCTTACAGGGGTCTTCAAACTATGGCCCGCGGGGCACATATTGTATTTATTCCCATTTTGTTTCTTCACTTCTAAATAAGATATATGCAGTGTGCATAGAAATTTGTTCATAATTTTTGTTTTTACTATAATCTGGCCCTCCAACAGTCTGAAGGACAGTGAACTGGCCCCCTGTTTAAAAAGTTTAAGGACCCCTGTTAGAAGCTTCCCTCAAATCTTAACTTGGAGTTCCTTTTTCTGCATTGTCAAGCAGCAAAGTCAAAGGGAATTCTCTTCAGCCTGACCTGTCTTCTGCCTCTCTTCCAATTATATGGACCTGTGTAATGACATTGGTTGTGTGCAATAAATTTCCCCTCATAAAACTGATGAATTAGCAGTGTTAATACTCTACCATTTTAACAAATTCACAGGTTCTAGGAAAGAGAATGTACAAAACGATGTATTATTTTCTGGCTCCCTACCACAGTAACCTGTCCTGATAGTTGCCTTTATTCATTTTTTTGTTATAGTTTGAGGTTTTGGGCCACTCTGGACAGTGCTCTGAGAATCATGGGATGCCAAGGATCTAATCCAGCTCTCTCACATGCAAAGAATGTGTACCATCCCTGTTGACCTATTCTCTGGCCCCTTTCATTATCAGCCTTTAAAATTTCCTTTCCTGGAAATGGAGTGATAATACATCAAGTAAAGTATTTGCCTTGCATACAGTAAATCCAAATTTGTTCCTCAGCACTTCACATGGTTCTTCCAAGCCCCTGGGGTGATCCTTGAGCGTAACAGAGAATAGTAGAGCCAGGAGCAAGCCCTGAATACAACTTACTCCTATAAATACAATAGTACTTACTATTCATTTGAATAGTATTATTTTTTAATACAATTTCATACTCAAATGAAAATGAAGTAAAACTAGAGGTTGCAGGTCTCTCTGGGTCATAAACATCTATTTATTGAACACTGTAGATAATGTAATAATTCTTCACAGCACAATTTGCTAGATATGTCAATTGATCCTGTAGTGTCCATTCTGTTGACTCTGAAGTGTTGATTCTGTATCCCACCATGCAGGACCAGGAATGCAGTACTCTATGGCGACAGTCTTCCGTGATTATGCACCTGGGGCTGATGGTTCATGCTAGAAGACCTTCTTCTTTTACCACTGCAGCAGCATCTTCAGTACAGAGGGCTCTTCTTGTCCTCCAGGACATAACCATCTATTTCACATCTTGCCTAGGATCAAGACACAGGAAATAGACACTATAGAGCCCTAGGGTCTGAGTCCCATCAGCTACTCACACCCTCCTAAATGGGAGTCTCCCATGGAAAGAGGAGGATCATGAGGCTCATGGCCTTCAGTGGCCACTTGATATATGCTAATGGGTCTTTGTTCCTCTGCCCCCCCCAAAGCGTCTCTTTGTTCCTAATATCCCAGAATCCTATGTAATGTCCCTTAAGGAAAGGGATAGGGATAAAGAAGACCATAGGGGTTCCCCTACTTCTCACCATTCACTCAATACATAACCTGACCCTATGATGCACCTCATCTGCGCATCACAGGGCCTTGGAAGGCCTTATGGCTTTCCATCTGAAGAAGGCATCTGCCAGGAAGGTGGGCATATAGCTCAGGGGTATGAAGATGAATTTGGCATCCCAGCCAGCGGAGTATCTGGTGCGAGGGTGACAGGAGACCAGGGCGTGTTCCATGCAGTCTGTCACCAAGGTCAGATTCTCACACAACTGTGAGTCCAAGTCTTGCAAGGACTTAATTGCTATGAGAAAAGAAAGATAATTAAAATATACTCTCTATTCCTTATTTTTAAGCTTCGAGTTTATTCATTGATAATTTTTAATAATTTCTGTGCCCTCTCAAATTCAGGCTTCACATTACTTCCATGGAGAGTTTTTTGTTTGTTTATTTTTGTTTTTGGGTCATCCCCGGAAGTGCTCAGGGATTATTCCTGGCTCTAAGCTCAGAAATTTCTCCTGGCAGGCACGGGGAACCATATGGGATGCTGGGATTCGAACCACTGTCCTTCTGCTTGCAAGGCAAATGCCCTACCTCCATGCTATCTCTCTGGTCCCAGGAGTTTTTTTAACAGTAATATTTATTTTTTAAAATAAATTGTATCACATAGTTGACATAATACATTTTTCAACATGACAGAAAGCAAAATTATTAAGAAATACAAAAATAATAGAGAATTAAAAAAATGAAATAAGAAGAGAGAGTTCATTAGCAATTATGTTTGTAAAAATTATTGTACCACCAATAAAGTCATTAATACAATAGCCGAAGGTTTACTATGCTCGCTTTTTGTTTTCTTTAGAGATGGGAGATACACTAAAAATAATATGTGGTGTGTGTGTGTGTATGTGTGTGTGTGTGTGGCAGCTGTCGTTTGTGGAGGCACAGTATAATATAGTACTTCCATGATTTTTATCTGCATTTCTCAAATATAACCCAGGAACAACTGCAACATGATACCATTCTAATTGGATTTCATGAAATATTTCATCACATGTCCTGAAGATATCGATGGACATTACAAGCCTATCTCCTAAACTCAGGTTCTTTTACACAGGTTCTCATGAATTCAAGAGCATCTGCAACATCTGGTTTTAGTTCTCCCAAAAAAATGAATTCTGATGAGAGAGAGAGAGAGAGGGATTCCAAGACTAAAAGTCCAGATTTATACCTTGCTTAATATAACCATATATCATAAAGATGGTTGTAAATGTTCTCACTTGTCTATGTCCCCACTGACATAGACAAGGACCCACACTGGCATTAATGAAGGACTGAGACTTCCAGAGAACGATTTGCAACCCTCCAATAGTCCAGAATTTACTTACAGGCTGTCAGGTAGTTCTTGCCATAGATGTCCTTGACTTCTGGACTACACTGATCCCACAAACTGTGGAAAGCCTTTATATGAGTCTCACTATTGGATATGGGAGTCTTAAAGTACCCAGGCTCAATAATAGCCACTTGCATTCCAAAGAATGACACTTCCCTCCTGAAAACAGACAAGAGAAAAATAAGGTTAGATGCCTTGGAAGACAAAGCACACAAGAAACACAATGAACAGAAACCACATAATTTCATTTAGAACAAAGGTGGTATAAACTCGAAAGTGTGGAGTGTGAAAGTTCAGGCTTTGACACTGGAACAATAGCAGGGTTGATGATATAATCTTTACACAGGGTTTAAACATTTTGCTAAATAACTAATGTATCAAAAGTTTAGCTCTAGATGATTAGACCTACAGAAAATCACCACTTCATCATATACTCTGTTATTTCTAGTCACATCCAAACCATCACTGATCCTGTGATTAACAGCCTGTGCTGATAATAAGATGTACCCTGGCCTGGCCAGAACACATCCCTAACTCAGGAGCCTTCCTGACTTCTTTGCCAAGAATGAGGTCAGCAAGTCATTGCTTCAAACCTTAACTCAGATCGTCATCCAGAACTATCTGTATTACAGCTGAAAATATGCCCACTGCAGTCTCCACATACTACTTTTATATTGCCTCGCCTTGACTTGCCTCCTCTCCACACTTAATTTGTACTCACAGGAGTTGTCAGAACAAATACAATCCAAGGCTCTAAGCCCATCTCACAGTCTCCTGGATCTCAATGTTATGAGGCTAACATCATGGGGTCCAGGTTTTAGTTCTACTTCAATTCCATTATGTTGAGGCCTCCTCCAGAGAAAGATAAGAGAAGCATTCTCTATAGGTCAGGTTCCATCTGAATACCCAGAACATAGAAATGGATATTTCAAAGCAGATGGAATTTAGGGGGATCAAGGAGAGCCTGGAAGTAGGTGATGGAAGGAAAAGGCTCCCTAGATGTACAGTAGTAGGAGCCCCACAAGATAGTCTCCTATGGCTCTTACCTGAGGGAGTCTGAGAAGGCCTCAATGCCATACTTGGAGATGCAGTAGCCACCACCAATAAAGGACACACGACCCGCAACACTGGAGACATTGACCACACGGCCCTTAGCTTTCAGCAGTTGGGGCAGTAGACTCAGGGTTACCTCAATCACTCCCAACAAGTTCACATCCAATATTTTCACGAAGTCCTGTTTGGTCATCCACAAATTGGGAGCTATGGGCACTGAGATGCCAGCATTGTTCACCAGACCCCAGAGACCTGGACGCAGGGGATAGAAGAGCAACACTGTGATGTGTGTGAAGAGAGGGTACATCTGGAGGTCCAACACTATTCATTGGTGGACATGGAAAGTTTGTAAGCAATTGGGTAGAACAGAAACAAATGGTTTACCTTCAGCACTGGAGCTCAGGCCCTGCCAGTTGTTGGATTATAGAGAGAGCCTGAGACTTTTGGTTTCACATACCTCTGTTGTAGCCTCCCTTTTTAAATAAATATTCCCCTGCATTTTTTTTTATGGTTCTTTGGGCCATACCCGTTTGATAATCAGGAGTTACTCCTGACTAAGCACTCAGAAATTGCCCCTGGCTTGGGGGGAACATTTGGCACCGGAGGATAGAACCGCAGTCCTTCTTTGGCTAGCGCTTGCAAGGCAGACACCTTACCTCTAGCGCCACCTCACTGGCCCCTGAACTTTTTTTTTAACACACGTGGTGACACTGAGAGGTTACTCTTGGCTGTGCACTCAGAAATCACTCCTGGATTGGGAGACTGTATGGGATGCTGGGGATCAAACCATGGTTCATTCTAGGCTAGCATGTCCAAGACAGATGCCTTACCCTTGGGCCATGTCTCTGGCCCCTCTTATGCAATTTTATGTGTGTGCAAAGTCTTTCTATACCCTAACTATGCCCTAAATATTAATTACAAGGAGGCACTGAGCAAGAGGGAAGCGACAGGGAAGAATTTTCAATAAAGAGAAGTGAATGGATATAATACAATGAATAAAGATCTCAATGATTCACAAAAGGGACTCAGGACCATCTTTGGAGATGCAGTAGCTACCACCAACTATTTTCCAATAAGCTGGAAACATGATTTCTGAATAATTTTGCCACTCTTTGAAAACTCCATAAAGTTCTGTTATGTCAGATGAAAATAAGGGGTATTCCTCCAAGTAGGAAACTTGCTCACCAAGACTAATACAGAAAATACTAAGATTTGTGGCCTCGAGTGCCTATTGACCCATGTCAAGTCCCTTTTGAGAGCAGTCCAAAGGAACTTCGACATTAGCATCAAGAAAAGAGATCTCCTTGAAGGCTGGAAGGACCAGCCTATGATAATAAGCTTATCACTAAGAGTGGTAAGTGGGGCTTGAGAGATCACACAGCAAAAGGGCCTTTTCCTTGCATGTAGATGATCTGGAGGGACCTGTGTTTGATCTCTGACAACCCATATGGTGCCCTGAGTCTGACAGGAGCTATTTCTCTGCAAAGAGACAAGAGTAATCCAGTAACCCTTGATCTCTGCTGGGTGTGACCCTCAGACCCCCAAGTCTAAAAAAGAAAAAAAATCCTCCAAAATACAATGAGTGGTAAGTGCAGTTAGGGAAATAACTACCCAAACAGCTACCATGACAATGATAGAGACAGAAACAACAATGTCTTGAACAGAGGCAGGATTAGGGGAGGTAGGAAATGAGGGAACAAAGGTGGAGAGAGTTAAACTGGTGAAAGTTTTGTGTTTTTTTCTGGCTGAAACTCAATATGAACATGTTTGTAACCTTTGAGCTTAAATAAATTACATATATGTAATCTAAAAAAAAACAAAAACAAAAACAAAAGAGTTCTGTTGCTGAGGATTCAATTTCATTTCCTGCCTCATTAGGTCAAAACTCTTTCACAAACCACGAGTGACTGAAAAAAAAAGATTATGGGATTCAAATCTTGAAAGCCCCCAGGATTCTGCCAGGGAGTACACCTGTGGTCTCCCCTTTAATCACAGAGACATAGACAGACACAGATAGAGCAGCCTGTGATACCTCTGTCTCCCGTGCGCTCCTTCACCCACTGGGTGGCAGCAGCGATGCTCTCTGAGTTGGTGACATCCAGGATCACAGTTTCCAGCCTGTCTGAAGTCTGTGCCTTCAGTGTCTCGGCCCCCTTCTCAGTCAGACACGCAGCCAGCACCCTCAAGCCCCGCAGGTCCAGCTGCTTGGCCAGCAGGTTCCCGAAGCCCGAGTCACAGCCCGTGATGAAGACGTACTTGTCCCACAGCTGGCTCACCACCTGCCTCTCCAGGTACCAGCGTAGAAGGTGGTAGAGGCCCACCAGGGCAACCACGTAAAGCCACATAGCCTGGAGAAAGAGAGTCAGGAAAGAGAAAGAGTGTAGAGGCAGGTGATATGGAATATGCAGATGTATGTTTGTAGACTAGTGTAAAGGTTTTGCTCATCCTCCCTCCCCCACTTTTAGTTGAGTGTGTTTTCATTGCATACTATACTCAGGGCTTCCTAAGCTGTTTCCACTTATGACTTCTTTTGGTGCAGGACATTCCATACCAGGGTGGTGAACAGGATTTTTACCCTCAATCAATATGACAAAATGCAATATGTGTTTAATAGATTATTGTTAAAATTAGATGCTTTTGTGTGAGTGTTTTTCTGTTTTGGCAGGTCATTGCGTGGTGTGGCTCTCTGACTCTCACAGTTAACATTTTGGCTCTTTGTGTCGAATTTTGTTCCCCACCCCTGTATACAATCTAGAGTCTATTAGTATATAAATAAAATATTTATTGATAGCCCCAAATAAGTTTATTTGAAAACAAAGTGTTCAAGGGTATATGACACGAGAAGTGCAAACTATAGTTAGAGAGGCAAAACTCTGCTATTTTGTCCAGTCCTACTAGATGCCATTAGATGACTAAGAATTAT
This sequence comes from Suncus etruscus, assembly GCF_024139225.1. Classification (NCBI taxonomy): domain Eukaryota; kingdom Metazoa; phylum Chordata; class Mammalia; order Eulipotyphla; family Soricidae; genus Suncus; species Suncus etruscus. Next base: position 85,630,128 of record NC_064858.1, read on the forward strand.
CAAATGTATTTCTCCAACCATACTCCCTACCCCTTCTTTCTCTCTCCTGAAATTCATGCACATAAGGACCCTGTAGAATTAAATAATTAAGAGGCCCTTTTGATGGAGTTGGATGGTGGTGGATGGTGGTGGATGGTGATGGAGGCCTTTCTCCTCCAACTCAGGATAAGTGTTTCTGCAACCCCCTTCAGCCAGCGGTCTGCAAGTTCAGTATAGAGGCGGATAGAAAACTCACACGCAGTCAGATTTCCCGAGAGATCATCTTTATTCAGCCTTGGCCAACGTATGTGGCCTATATCATAACCATTTACGCTAGATTCCCATTTTGCCCTGCCTTCTAACTTGTCTTTTAGCCACCTCTCCCCTGCTCCTTCTCCATCCATGCAAATCCCCTTTTGTCCCTGAGGCCAAACGTTTTGTAACCTCCCCAAGGCCCCTCCCAGAAAGGGGAGGGTCTTTCTTGTAGGTAAAGTTACATGAAGAATGCGGGGTGGGGTTACAGGACCCTATATCCAGTTCCCCTGATTTAGCACTTAGAGATTGTCAAAGTGGCTGCCCTGATCAGGAATGGGGTTTTAGAATCTCAGTCTAGCAGGGAATTTTTCCAAGGGGAAGTGAGTTAAGTTTGTATTGGATATGTGTCCTAACCTGAACGTCAGAAGAAGGGGACTCAATAAGGGGGTACAACAGGGCTTGCATGGGGCAGGATTAGGAGCCAGTTTTCCATTCCAGGCCTCTCCCTCTTTGCCCTCACTGTCTCTGATTGCAGGAAACTGGGAGGAAGGAGGACAGTGGAGGAGAGGCTTCAACCCTCAGCAGTCAAAGGCTCCAGACCTTTTCAAGGAGAACAAACACAAAGAGCAACAGGGGATTTGCTCACTTTATCTGCAGGGCCACTTGAGGCTTGGGAATGTGTGGGAGGCCCCTCTGCTCCCCCAGAGACAGTCTCTATTGTTGCCTAAGAACTTCGGGTCTTTCCTAGTCCTGACCCATGTAAAGGAACCTCAGGGAAAGTAAGAGGTTTAGGAAGCCTTCAAGACAGCTCCACCCTGAAAAGACTGGACATTCCTAGGGGAATTAGAGTTTAGTTCCTGGGAAGGTACTGCAGATATTTTTCTCAAGACCCCAACTTCTTCAACCCATACATTTCCAGGAGCCACGCAGAGAGACACTTCCCACTCCCCAGGCCTGAGCCTCACTCTGACTTTCAAAGTTGTAGAACATTTTGGATGATGTGAGTGTAGGCGTCATGGACTCAGTATCTCTATACTGGCCAGGAAGCGACAGGAGCTTAGGAGTGAAGAGGGGTGGAAAAAAAGCCTATATGGACTCTCACTCACCTGGAATCTGCTGGGTTGCAATGCAGCACTATCCAGGGCAGTACTGAAGTGACACAAGCAGTGGCCTTGCATCCTCTGTGGGCGGGGCATAACAGGTAATTCTGGTGTTAGCTAAAGCTGAGCCCATTGCCTCCTGGTGGTTCTTTGCTGTAACACTAGAAGGCGCAGCTGACAGTGTTCCCTCTTAGCCCATTTCTGTTTCTCAGAAGGTTTCCATTTCTCAGGTTTTTTTGAAGGAAATGGTTGCTTTTATTGGGAAACTTAGAAAAATTCATATGTGCCTAATAAGGTTTTTTACATATATATATATATATACATTTATTTCAGTGTTATAAAGTTGGAAATAGTAAACTTAGAGTCTATAAAACTCAAAAGGATAGATATGTAGCAGGTATCCTCTTATTTTCAACAGTTGACATAAATTAGCATGTTTCATGACTACTCCATGTTTTAGCTAACTGAAAGAATTCCATGAGGGTTTGCAGAGATAAAAAGTACATATAGAATTCAGTTTGTTATGCAGTAGCCTTCAAGAATCAGCTTTGAGCAGCTAGAATGACTCAGCAAAATTACTTCCCCAGAGCTACATTATAGAACCTTTGTTTAATTATAATAATTTTTTAAAATTTTTATTTTGACAATATTGGCTCCTAATAGTGGTGTTTAATTGCACAATGGTAATCACTCAACTCTAACTTTATTTTTATTGTATTTATTTTAATGCCTCAGGATGTTTGGATTATTTGAGGGGCAGCGCATGGGAGGGACACCTGGCACTGCTCAGAGGTTATCTAGGCTCTGCACTTAGGAATCATTCCTAGGGACCATAGGAGGATGTCCTTGATGGAACCCATTTGCCATTGAATGTGTAAGGCAAGCACCCTACACACTGTACAATCTCACCAATTCTATTTTTTTAAGTTTATTGATTGATGTTAGGTAACTTATAATTCTGCTCATTATGGTTTCTCATGCACATAATTCTAACAGTGGACCCATTACTAGTGTACCTACTTCCCTTCCCTCAAGAACCCCAACACTGCACCCTTTCAAACCCTCCCCTCCTCACCCACCAACTCAATTTTGTGAATTAGCTCTCCTTTTGCATTTCCTTTGAACCTTTGTAGCTTTCAAGCTGTGTACCTTTAATCCACATATGAGACATCACCCTATATTTATTCTATTTTGACGGACTTTACACTGCATGATATGCTCTACTTTCATCTATGTTGTTGCAAATTACATGATTTTATTCTTTTTTTTTTTTTTTTTTTTTTTTTTTTTGGTTTTTGGATCACACCCGGCGGTGCTCAGGGGTTACTCCTGGCTGTCTGCTCAGAAATAGCTCCTGGCAGGCACGGGGGGACCATATGGGACACCGGGATTTGAACCAACCACCTTTGGTCCTGGATCGGCTGCTTGCAAGGCAAACGCCGCTGTGCTATCTCTCCGGGCCCACATGATTTTATTCTTTCAGAGAGCTGTATAGTATTCCATTGTGTATATATACTCTAAGCCCTATTTTTGCTGTGTTTGGGCCATGTCCAATTGCTGTAAACGGCTTCTGTCTTGCAGCGCCAGTGGGATTTCGATGAATTCACTTCAGAAAGAGTGGGTTTCCGGGACCAGTGCACGGAAAAATATGAAATATGAAATAAATGAAACCACACAGAGTAGGAGAGGTCAACAAGTCTTCTAGCAGCAGTGCGACAAGTTTATTTTCCAAACAGGGTTTTTTTATAGGGGTAAGCCTGTCCCTGGTGCAGAGAAAGATATTTACAATAACAAGGCAATTAACAAGGTTAATTGCAAAAGAAAAGTTAACATCAGGGTAGCTTTTAACAACCAACCTCAAATGCAAAACAAGGTTAGGAGGAGGTAAGAAATATCTAGAAACTTGATCTTCACTGGGCTGGGCTCTATTGTCAAGTACAGGAAGAAACCAAATCTCTTGAAATGTGTTTTCCTATTTTCTGAGCAGAGTCAATTTCACCCTTGTTTACCAGAAACTTCAGCTGCAAGGACATATTTGAAATATTGTCTGAACTTTTAGGGTTCTCTATAGCCATAAAAGGGGTTCTCTTGTAATCTTTGGTGCTGGAATTTCTGAGCCAAATTATTTGATAGAGGCCACAATTTTGCCTGAGATAATTAATGCCAAGCATCTCTTTGGAAATTACTCAACCATATACGCAGGGGGAAAAGGCGTCCACAGTGGGCCTTTTGAGGAACCCCATGGGGGACATTGCAGTTTTCCCCACGTGGAAAATCTAAGGATGCCTCTGGTGTGCTGAATTCATAAAGGTTTATGATGCCATGGTATCCAGCTATGCTCAGATATTACTCCTGGCTCTGCACTCTGAATCATTCTAGGCAGAACTCAGAAAACATATGGGATGCTGAGGATCAAAACTGAGTTGACTGAGTTGCTGAGTTGACCACGTGCAAGGCAGACTAGATGGCTTTTTACTAGCAGTGAATGAGAGTATTTTTCTCTTCATGTCCCCACCAGCACTGATTGGTTCTGTTCTTTGTGATGTGTGCCAGTTTCTGTGGTGTGAGATGGTACCTCATTGTAGTTTTGAGTTGCATCACCCTGATGATTAATGATTTGGAGCATTTCTTCATGTGCCTCTTGGCATTTCGTATTTCTTTTTTGAGAAAGTGTCTATTCATTTCTTCTCCCCATTTTTTGATTGGGTTATATATTTTTCTTGTTAAGTTCTGTCAGTACCTTGTATATCTTAGATATTAGCCTCTATCTGATGTGTATTGAGTGAGTGGTTTCTCTCATTCAGAGGATGGCATTTGTATCCTAGTCACTATTTCTTTTGAGGTGCAGAAGCTTCTCAGCTTAATATAGTCCCATCTGTTTATCTTTGCTTCCACTGTTTAGAGAGTTATATTTCCTCCTTGAAGATACCTTTAGTCTCAATGTCATGAAGAGTTTTACCTACATATATCTCTATATACCTTATGGTTTTGGGTCAGATATCAAGGTCTTTAATCCATTTGGATTTGCTGTTAGATGAAGGTCTGAGTTCCCCTTTTTGCATGTGGCTGAACAGTTGTCCCAACAGCGCTTGTTGAAGGCTTTTTTAATTCCTAATAAAATTTTCTTAACCAGAAGTAAAGGGGGGAAATGCAGCCTATCTCTTCGAAAACCTAGAAGAAAGCCCTTTGGGGTTAGTCAGACTAATGACTGACCCAAAGCTTGCAGTTGAAAAATATGATCAAGTGCTTCCTCGGAAAAGGTACTTTACTTGATTATAACTGCGTTTTTTTTTTGGGGGGGGGGGGCACCACACCCAGCGGTGCTCAAGGGTTCCTCCTGACTGTGCAATCAGAAATAGCGTCTGGCAGTCTGGTGGACTCTACAGGATGCCCAGAATCAAATCTGGGTCCATCCTGAGTTGGTTGCCTGCAAGACAAACTCCCTACCGCTGTGTTATGGCTCCAGCCTCTCTAATTTAACTAAATCTAAGGTTGAAGTGAGTGACTTAATAAAATGCGGTACATCTACATAATAGTACTAAAAATTGCATTAGGAATTAAGAAGCCTTAAACAAGTGGTGTTAGGGTCTGACTGTGATTACAACAAAGTGTACAACTCCTTTCTTGCCTCATAAGCCAAGTGAGTGGACAGTAAAGCAAATGTGCTCACCCTTCTCTTCACAAATACAAAACAGAAGGGAAGAGAAGGTACAGAAAAGTAATAGAAGGGAAGAAAGGGAAGGAGAAAATGATTTTCTAAATTTTGAATGGGAGTGTTTTATCTGAATAATGATATGTGCCATTTAAATTTTATAGTAGATTGTATCTTAAATTTTAAGTAGCCAATTTCTTCTTGACACATCCTAACAATGTTAATATCAAGTGTGTAGTTTCAAGAGTTTCTTTTATTATTACTATTATTATTATTATTATTATTATTATTATCTGGTTTTTGGATCACACCGTCTATGCTCAGTGGTTACTTCTGGCTCAGCTCAGAAATTGCTCGTTGTAGGGACAGGGGACCATATGGGATGCAGGGATTCAAACCACTGTAGGTCTTGGGTTTGCCCCTTGCAAGTCAAACACCCTACCACTGTGCTATTTCTCAGGCCCCTCAAGAATTTCTTGATGGGGGTCAGAGCAATAACACAGTTGGTATGGGCATTTGCCTTACATGTGGCCCACTTTCATTCAGTCTCTCTTCATTGAGTTAATGGTTCCTGGAGGCCTGCAGGTAGAATTTCTTAGTATAGAGACAGGATTAATCTCTGAGTGCTATTAGATGTGTCCTCCAAACAAACAAAGAAACAAAATCCAAAAAAGAAATTTTTTTTTTTGGCTTTTGGGCCACATCCGGTGGCGCTCAGGGGTTACTCCTGGCTATCTGCTCAGGAATAGCTCCTGGCAGGACACGGGGGACCATATGGGACACCGGGATTTGAACCAACCACCTTAGGTCCTGGATCGGCTGCTTGCAAGGCAAACACTGATGTGCTATCTCTCCTGCCCCAAGAATTTCTTTTTTTTATACTTTGCTTTGGGTTTCCATTATTATTTATTGATATTTTAAGAAAATTTTTTTCTTGATATTAATCAGGCAAAAATTGTAATTTTCCCTTTTTAGCTTTTAGTTTTCTATCTCACTGGTGCAGGAAAATTCAGCTGTTATTTATTTATTTTTTTTATCACACCCAGCAGTGCTCAGAGGTTACTCCTGGCTCTATGCTCAGAAATCATCCCTGGCAGGCACGGGGGACCAGAGGGGATGACGGGATTCGAACCACTGTCCTTCTGCATAAAAGGCAAATGCCTTACCTCCATGCTATATCTCCAGCCCCGGAGTCTAGGTTCTTGACTTCCTCACAGAAAAAGATTTGAGAGCAGGAGAAAATAAGAAATAAAGTAGCTTATTAAAGTAAAGTGTACACTCAATAATTAAAGAGTAGGTCTAACATGAAGAAAGGAGCATTGTTTCTAAATAAGATAAATTTACTAAAGGTAAGAGTATATTCACAAAGAGCCAGCATATGGGCACATTTTATAGAGCAGTGCCATATTCACACACTAATTTTTAGGTATGTATGTCTAGAAACAGGGAAACAAATAGGGAGGAGAATATAAAGGTATTTCATAGTATGGGATGTATTGATATGGTTCCCTAGTTACTTGTCCTGCTATTAGCAAAGATATGTTTGCTCAAAGGAATAACAGAATGATAAAGTTGTGAGATAATGCAATATGTAAACAGGGAAATATTTTTATTTGGAAGGCAGTTTTTTGATTGTTCTCCCACCAGAGCCAACTCTGTACCAAATATAACTAGCCATTCTCTTTCATAATCACCACACATTTTCTTCTGATGGCCCTGTAATTGGGGAAAGAACTCAGAAGGTTTCTGCTTCTACATATGGCCAAAAACTTTGCTTTCTTGTTGACACCTCAGAACCTATTTCCAGCACAGCAACCCATTATTTCCCTGGGTGGGATTCGGTATATCTTTCCATAAACCTCATTGTATTCTTTTTTCTTACTATAACTTACTATAACTATCAAGTTTAGGACATAAAACAATGCACATTATCTTAGAGGTCAGAGGTGAGAAGTCTGAAACCGGTCTCCTTAGACTAAAACTATAGTGTTAAAGACCGAGGGCTTTGCTGGAGATCTCAGGAAATATTTTCTTCCATTTCTATATTTTAGAAGCTTCCCCCAAATCTTACTTGTAATTGCTTCTTCTGTTTTGTAAAGCAGCAAAGTCAAAGGGAATTCTCCTCACCCTGACTTTTTCTTCTGCCCCCCCCCCATTCCAATGATATGGACCTGTGTAATGACATTGGCTGTGTAATAAATTTCCCATCATAAAACCAAAGGATTATCAGTGTTAATGTTCTGCCATTTTAAGAAATTTATAGGTTCTAGGAAAGAGAATGTACAAAACACTGAAGTAGTATTTTTCTAGCTCTTTACCATAGTAACCTGTCTTGATAGTTGCCTTTATTCATTTTTATTCATTTTTTGTTTTATTTTGAGGTTTTGGGCCACTCCCAACAGTGCTCTGGGGATCAGGGGATGTCAAGGATCTAATCTATCTTTCTCACATGCAAAGAAATGTACCACACTGTTGACCTATTCTTTGGCCCCTTTCATTACCAGCCTTTAAGTCTTTCATGCAAATGGAATGATAGTACATTAAATATTTGCCTTGCATACAGTCGATCCAAATTTGATTCCCAGTACTTCATTTGGTTTCTCCAAGCCCCAGGGGTGACCCTTGAGTATAATAGAGCATAGTTGAACCAGGAGCAAGCTCTGAGTACAACTTACTTTTCTAAGTACAATAGTGCTTACTATTCAGTTGAATAGTATTAATTTTTTAATAGAATACAATATACAAATGAAAATAAAGTAAATTAGAGGTTGCAGGCTTTTTTGAATCATACATATATATTTATTGAACACTTTTGATAATGTAATAATTCTTTACATTTTGCTTGACGTGTTGATTGATTCTGTAGTGTCGATTGTGTTGATTCTGATGTGTTGATTTTGTAGCCTACTGTGCAGAGCCCTCTGCATAATTATGCACCTGAGGATGATGATTCATGCGAGAAGACCTTCTTCTTTTACCACTGCAGCCAGTATCTTCAGTACAAATGTATCTTCTTGTCTTCCAGGACATGTCCATCCATTTCAAGTTTTGCCTAGGTTCAAAACAGGAAATAGGCACTGTAGAGTCATTGGGGCCTGAGTCCCATCAGCTACTCACACCCTCCTAAATGGGAGCCCACCAAGGAATGAGGAGGATCATGAGGTTCAGGGCCTTCAGTGGCTACTTAGATATATGCTAATGGGTCTCTGATCCTCTGCCCCCCCCCAAGTGTCTCTTTGTTCCTAATATTACAGAATCCTATGTAATGTCCCTTAAGAAACTGGAAAGGAACAAAGAAGATCATAAGAGTTCCCCTACTTCTCACCTCTCAATACATAACCTCATCCTATGGTGCACCTCATCTGCGCATCACAGGGCCTTGGAAGGCCTATGGCTTTCCATCTTAAGAAGGCATCTGCCAGGAAGGTGGGCATATAGCTCAGGGGAATGAAAATGAGTTTGGCACTCCAGCCAGCAGAGTATCTGGTGCGAGGGTGACAGGAGATCAGGGCGTGTTCCATGCAGTCTGTCACCAAGGTCAGATTCTCATAAATCTGTGGCCCCAGTTCTGTAAGAATTTAATTGCTATGAGAGAAGAAAGATAATTAAAATATATTTTCTATTCCTTATTTTTCAGTTTTTAATTTATTTGCTAAATAATGTTAATAATTTCTGTCCCCTCTCAAATTCAGTTTTCATATTACTTCCATGATTTTTATCTGAGTTTTCCAAATATAACCAAAACAACTGCCATATGATGCCATTCTAATTGGATTTCAGGAAATATTTCATCATATGCCCTGGAGGTATCTATGGACATTACAAATCTATCTCCTAAAATCAGGTTCTTTTACACAGGTTCTCATGAATTCAAGAGCATCTGTAACATCTGGCTTTAGTTCTCCCCAAAAATGAATTATGATGAGAGAGAGGGGTTTCAGAGTTCCATGCTTACTATAACCATATTTATCATAAAGATGGTTATAAATGTCTCCAATTGTTGGAGACATAGACAAGGACCCACACTGGCATTAATGAAGGACTCAGACTTCCAGAGAATGATTTGCTTCCCTCCCATAGTCCAGAGCTTACTCACAGGATGCCAGGTAGTTCTTGCCATAGATGTCCTTGATTTCTGGACTACACTGATCCCACAAACTCTGGAGAGCCTTAATATGAGGCTCACTGTCCACCATGGGAGTCTTGAATAAACCACACTCAATAATAGCCACTAGCATTCCAAAGAATGAGACTTCCCTCCTGAAACAGTGCAGAGAAAAATAAGGTTAGGTGTTTGTGGACAAAACACACAGGAAACACAAATTAACAGAAACCACTTAATCTCATTTAGAACAAATGTGGAGTGTGAAAGTTTAGGCATTGTCACTGGAAGAATAGCAGGGTTGATGATGTAATCTTTACACAGAGTTTAAACATTTCACTAAATATCTAATGATTCAAAAATTCACCCTAGGTTATTAGATCTACAGAAAATCATCACTTCATCATATAATCTATTTCCATCCATATTAACAGCATGTGCTGTTAATATGATGTATCCTGTCCTGCCCTGAATACATCCCTAATCAGGAGCCTTCTGATGTTCTATGTCAATAATGAGGTCAGCAAGTCCATTGCTTCAATCCTTAACTCAGATCCTCAACCAGGACTATCTGAATTACAGCTGAAAATCTGCCCACTGCAGTCTCCACATACTTCTTTTTTATTGCTTTGCCTCGCCTCCACTCTTAATTTGTACTCACAGGAGTTGTCAGAACAAATACAATCAAAGGCTCTAAGCCCATCTCACAGTCTCCTGGGTCTTAGTATTATGAGGCTAATGTCAATGGGTCCAGGTTCAGTTCTACCTCAATTTCATAATGTTGAGGTCTCCTCCAGAGAAAATAATAGAATCAGACTCTATAGGTCAGGGTTCCATCTAGATACCCAGAACATAAAATGGATATTTTAAAGCAAATGCAATTAAGAGGGAACAAGAAGAGCCTGGAAATAGGTGATAGAAGAAAAAGGCTCCCTAGATGTACAGTAGCAAAAGCTCCACAAGACAGTCTCCTACAGCTCTTACCTGAGGGAGTCTGAGAAGGCTTCAAGGCAATACTTGGAGACGCAGTAGCCACCACCAAAAATGGACACACGACCCGCAACACTGGAAAAATTGAGCACACGGCCCTTAGCTTTCAGCAGTTGGGGCAGTAGACTCAGGGTTACCTCAATCACTCCCAACAAGTTCACATCCAATATTTTCATGAAGTCCTGTTTGGTCATCCACAAAATGGGAGCTGTGGACACTGAGATGCCAGCATTGTTCACTAGACCCCAGAGACCTGGACACAGGGGATAGAAGAGGAACAGTGTGATGTTTCTGGAGAGAGGGTACATCTGGAGATCCAATATTGTCTTTTGCTAGACATGGAAAGGTTGCACAGGAGTGAGTAGAACAGAAACAAATGGTCCACTTTCATAACTGGAGCTCAGGCCCTGCCAGCTGTTAGAGTATAGAGGGAGCCTGAGACTTTTGGTCTTACATACCAATGTTGTGACCTCCCTTTTTTATAAATATTCCCCTGAATTTTTTTTGGCCACATCCAGTGACGCTCAGTGGTTACTCCTGGCTATGTACTCAGAAATTACTCCTGGATTGGGAGGCCATATGAGATGCCGGGGATCGAATCAATATCCATTCTAGTCTAGTATGCGCAAAGCAGACGCCTTACCCTTTGCACCATGTCTCTGGCCCCTCCAATGCAATTCTATGTGTGTGCAAGCCTTTCTATGCGCTAACTATGCCCTAAATATTAATTGCTAAGAGGCACTGAGCAAGAGAGAAGAGATAGGGAAGAAATTTCAATAAAGGAAAGTGAATGGATAAACACAATGAATAAAGATCCCAAAGAGTCACAAAAGGGACTCAGGACCATCCTTGGAGATGCAGTAGCTACCACCAACTATTTTCCACTAAGCTGGAAACATGATTTCTGAGTCATTTTGTCACTATTTAAAAACTCCAGAAAGTTCTGTTATGTCGTATGAAAAAAAGGGGTATTCCTCCAAGTAGGAAACTTGGTCACCAAGAATAATATAGAAAGTACTAGGAGTTGTGGCCTGGAGTGCGTGCTGACCCAAGCTTCAAGTCCTCTTTGAGGCAGTCCAGTGGAACTTCAACATTAGCATCAAGAATAGAGATCTCATTGAGGGCTGAAAAGACCAGCCTATAATAACAAGCTTATCACAAAGAATGTTATATGGGGCTTGAGAGATAGCACAGCAGTAAGGCCTTTTATTTGCATGCAGATGATCTGGAGGGACCTGTGTTTGATCTCTGACACTGCATATATATATATATATATATATATATATACACATATGTATACACACACACACACACACACACACACACACACACACACACACACACACACACACACACACATATATATCTCCCGAGTCTGCCAGGATTTGTTTCTCTGTGAAGGAACAGGAGTAACCCTTGAGCTCTGCTTTGTGAGACCCCCAGGCCCCCCAAAAAATACCCTTCTAAAATACAATGATTGGTAAGTGCAGTTAGAGAAATAACTACACGAACAGCTACCATGACAATGATAGACACAGAAACAACAATGGTGGGAGAGGTAGTAAATGGGGGAACAAAAGTGGAGAGAAAGTTACACTAGTGAAAGGTGTGTTTATTTTATGGCTGAAACTCAATATGAACATGCTTGTAACCTTTGTGATTAAATAACGATATTATATATATAAAAGTAACATTAAAAAAGAAAAGAGATCTCTTGTTGGGGGCCGGGCGGTGGCGCTGGAGGTAAGGTGCCTGCCTTGCCTGCGCTAGCCTAGGACGGACCGCGGTTCGATCCCCAGGCGTCCCATATGGTCCCCCAAGAAGCCAGGAGCAACTTCTGAGCGCATAGCCAGGAGTAACCCCTGAGCGTCACAGGGTGTGGCCCAAAAACCAAAAAAAAAAAAAAAGAAAAAAAAAAAAAGAGATCTCTTGCTGAGGATTCAAGTTCATTTCATGTCTTATTAGGTCAAAACTCTTTCCCAAACCATGAGATAGGGGCGAGTACTAGGAGAAGAGGCTTAAACTGGGTTGCTGGTGATTGAAAAAAGCTCATGGGACTAAAATCTTGAAAGCGCCCAGGATTCTTCTAGGAGTACACGTGGGGTCTCCCCTTCAAACACAGACACAGACACAGATAGAGCAGCCTGTGATACCTCTGTCTCTCGTGTGCTCTTTCACCCACTGGGTGGCAGCAGCGATGCTCTCTGACTTGGTGACATCCAGGGTCACAGTTTCCAGCCTGTCTGAAGTCTGTGCCTTCAGTGTCTCGGCCCCCTTCTCAGTCAGACAGGCAGCCAGCACCCTGAAGCCCCGCAGGTCCAGTTGCTTGGCCAGCAGGTTCCCGAAGCCCGAGTCACAGCCCGTGATAAAGACGTACTTGTCCCACAGCTGGCTCACCACCTGCCTCTCCAGGTACCAGCGTAGAAGTTGATAGAGGCCCACCAGGGCAACCATGTAAAGCCACATAGCCTGGAGAAAGAGAGTCAGGAAAGAGAGAGTGTATAGGCAGGTGAAATGGAAAATGGAGACTAGTCTAAAGGTTTTGCTCACCCTCCCTCCCCACTTTTATTTGAGTGTGTTTTCATTGCATACTATAATTAGGGCTTCCTAAGCTTTTTGCACTCATGACTTCTTTTGCTCCAGAAAGTTCTATACAACCCAGAATCTAATAGTATATGAATAAAATATTTATTGATAGCCCCCAATAAATTTATTTTAAAACAAAAATGTTCAAGTTTATGTGACATGTGAAGTGCAAACTATAGTTAGAGAGGCAAGTCTCTGCTCTTTTGGCCAGTCCTACTAGAGGCCATTAGATGACTAAGAATTCTCAAATGTGTTTCTCCAACCATATTCTCTACCCCTACTTTCTCTCTCCTGAAATACATGCATATTAGGACCCTGTGTTCAGTTTCCTTGATTTAGCACTCAGAGATTGTCAAAGTGACTGCCCTGATCAGAAATGGGATTTCAGAATCTCACTCTAACAGTGCAGAGATGTACTCCAAGGGAAAATGAGTGAAGTTTGTATTAGATATTTGTTCTAACTAGAAAATCAGAACAAGGGTGTTGGGTCCCGTTTACTCCTTTATTGATTATTTGTGTATCCTCAAAGTGCTCCCAGAATGAGAAATTGATTCCCATCCCCTTATCTCCTTGTGGGGGTAGATCTTGGTAATATTTATCCACAGCAAATAATTCACACAGACAGGAGGGTAAAGGGGTAAATACATTGGGCGCAGAGAGTCCTTTGTCAGCCTCCTACCAGCTCCAAAAATCACCTGGAGCCATCCAGTAAACTCTGCCAAAAAACTCTGAACACTTAGCTCCCAAACTATTTATTCCGCTCTCAACAGAACCCCCCCCCCAACCTGGAAGGTCAAGGTGGGAAAACAGGCAAAGTATAATCTTATGGAAATGTTTTCATACACAACAGAAGGGATTCAATAAGGTGGTACAACAGGGCTTGCATGGGGCAGGACCAGGAGCCAGTGTTCCATTCCAGGCCTCTTTCTCTTTGCCTATCATGTCTCTGATTGCAGGTAACTGGGAGGAAGGAGGACACAGGAGAGGCTTCCACCCTCAGCAGTCAATGACTCCAGCTGTTTTCAAGGAGCACAAACACAGAGAGCACCAAGGTTTTGGTCACTTTATCTGCAGGGCCACTTTTGCTTGGTAGTATGTTGGAGGCCTCTCTGTTCCCCCAGAGACAGTCTCTATTGCTGCCTAAGAACTTAGGGTCTTTCCTAGTCCGGACCCATGTGAAGGAACCTTAGGAAAAGTAAGAGGCCTAGGAAGTGCTCAAGACAGAGGTCTACCCTAAAGAAAAAGACCTTCCTAGGGGAATCTGAGTTTATTTCCTGGGAAGGAGCTGCAGATATTTGTCCCAGAGACTCCAAATTCTTAAACCCATACATTTCCAGGAGCCACGCAGAGAGTCACCTCCCACTCCCCAGGCCTGAGCCTCACTCTGACTTTCAAAGTTGTAGAACATTTTGGATGATGTGAGTGCAGCCGTCATGGACTCAGTATCGCTATACCAGCCAGGAAGCGACAGGAGTTCAGGAGAGAAGAGGGGAGGGAAAAAAACCTATACCGATCCTCACTCACCTGGAATCTGCTGGGGTGCAATGCAGCACTATTCAGGGCAGTACTGAAGTGACACAAGCAGTGGCCTTGCACCCTCTGTGGGAGGGACATAACAGATGATTGGTGTTAACTAAAGCTGGGCCCATTGCCTCCTGCTGGTTCTCTGCTGTAACAACCTTAGAAGGCCAAGCTGATAGTGTTCCATCTTAGCCCATTTCTCTTTTGCACCAAGTAGGCTTTGAAGGAAACGGTTGCTTTTGTTGGGAAACTTAGAAAAATTCACATCTGCCTAATAATGTTTTTTATTGCACAATGTTGGCTTGATCACTCAACTCTAACTTTATTTTTATTTTATTTGTTTTTAATGCGTCAGGGTGTTTGGTTTGTTTGGGGGGCAGCGCATGGGAGGGACACCTAGCACTGCTCAGAGGTTACTCCAGGCTCTGACTCAGGAATTATTCCTAGAGACCATCTGGGATGTCCTGGATGGAACCCATTTTCATTGAATGTGTAAGGCAAGCATCCAACACACTGTAAAATCTCACCAATTCTATTTTTTAAAATTTTTATTGATTGATGTTAGGTAACTTATAATGCTGCTACTTATGGTTTCTCATCACATAATCCCAACACTGCACCCATCACCAGTGTACCTACTACACCCCTTCCCTCAAGGACCCTAACACTGCTCCCTTTCAAACCCTCTCCTCCCCACCCACCAACTCAATTTTGTGAATTAGTTCTCCTTTTGCATTGCCCTTTGTAGCTTTCAAGCTGTGTACCTTTAATCCACATATGAGACATCATCCTATATTTATAGTTTTGACTGGCTTTACTCAGCATGATATGCTCTAGTTTCATGTATGTTGTTTTACATTGCATGGTTTTATTCTTTCATAGAGCTGTATAGTTTTCCATTGTGTATAAATACACGAAGCCCTTTTTTCTTTGTTTGGGCCATGTCCAATTATGCTCAGATATTACTCCTCCTGGCTCTGCACTCTGGATCACTCTAGGCAGAGCTCGGGAAACATGAGTTACTGAGGATCAAAACTGAGTTAACTGAATTGCTGAGTTGACCACATGCAAGTCAGATTCATGGTATTCCCACTAGCAGTGAATGTGAGTTCCTTTCTCTTCATGTACCCACCTGTTCTTTGTGATGTGTGCCTGTCTCTGTGGTGTGAGATGGTACCTCATTGTAGTTTTGATTTACATCTCCCTGATAATTAATGATGTGGAACATTTCTTCATATGCCTTTTGGCCCTTTGTATTTCTTCTTTTGAGAAAGTGTCTATACATTTCTTCTCCCCATTTTTTGATGGGGTTATATATTTTTTCTTGTTAAGTTCTGTCAGTACCTTGTATATCTTAGATATTAGCCAATATCTGATGAGTATTGGGTGAATAGTTTCTCCCATCTGTGGATAGCATTTGTATCCTAGTCACTATTTCCTTTGAGGTGCAGAAGCTTCTCATTATTTTTAATTTCTAATAAAATTTTCTTAACCAGAAATAAAGGGGAGAAATGGAGCCTCAAACTAATGACTGGCCCAAAGCCTGCAGTTGAAAAATATGATAAAATGCTTCCTGTAAAAAGCTACTTTACTGATTTTAACTGCCTGTTTTTTTTGTTTTTGTTTTTGCTTTTGGTGGGGGGTCCACACCCAGTGGTGCTCAGGAGTTTCTCCTGGCTCTGCACTCGGAAATAGCTCTTGGCAGTCTGGGGGACCATATGGGATGCCCAGAACCAAATCTGGGTCCCTCCCGAGTTGATTGCATGCAAGACAAACTCCCTACCGCTGTGTTATGGCTTCAGCCTCTCTAATTTAATTAAATTTAAGATACAAATGAGTGACTTAATAAAATGTGGTACATCTACACAACAGTACTAAAAAATTGCATTAGGAATTAAGAAGCCTTAAACAAGTGGTGTTAGGGTCTGACTGCAGTTACAACAAAGTGTACAACACCTTTCTTGCCTCATAAGCCAAGTGTATGAACATTAAAGCAAATGTGCTCACCCTTCTCTTCACAAATACAAAAACACAGGGAAAGAGAAGGAATCGAAGAGAAAAGGAATCGAAGGGAGGAAAGGGAAGGAGGAAATGAGTTTCCAAATTTTGAATGGGAGTGTTTTATCTGAGTAATGATGTGTGCCATTTAAATTTTATAGTATATAGTATCTTATATTTTAAGTAGCCAATGTTCTTCTACCATGTTTACATCAAGTGTGCAGCTTAAAGAATTTCTTTTATTATTATTATTATTATTATTATTGTTTTTTTGATCACACCACCTGTGCTCAGATGTTACTTCTGGCTCTGCTGAGAAATTGCTCATGGTAGGCACAGGGGACCATATGGGATGCAGGAATTCAAAGCACTGTTGGTACTGACTGAGTCAGCTGCTTGCAGTGCAAACACCCTACCACTGTGCTATCTCTCAGGCCCCTCAAGAATTTCTTGATGGGGTCAGAGCAATAGCACAGTGGGTATGGTGATTTACCTTGCATGTGTCCCACTTTCACTCAGTCTCTCTTCATTGAATTAATGGTCCCTGGAGCCTGCAGGTAGAATCTCTAAGCATAGAGCCAGGGTAATCTCTGAGTGCTACTAGGTGTGGCCCCCAAACAAACAAAGAAACAAAATCCAAAAAAGAATTTCTTTTTTCTATACTTTGCTTTGTGTTTTCATTATTATTTATTGATATTTTAAGGATTTTTTTCTTGTATTAATCAGGCATAAATTGTAATTTTCCCTTTTTAGCTTTTAGTTTTTTCTTCCATCTCACTGTTGCAGGAAAATTCACCTGTTATCCTTGTTCTAGGATTCTAGGTTCTTGACTTACAGACAAAATTGAGAGAAGGAGAAAATAAGAAACAAAGTAGCTGGGGCCAGAGAGATAGTATGGAGGTAAGGTGTTTGCTTTTCAAACAGAAGGTCATTAGTTCAAATCCCGACATCCCATATGGCCTCCATGCCTGCCAGGAGTAACCCCTGAGCACTGCCGGGTGTGACCCAAAAACCAAAAACCAAAAAAAAAAAAAAAAAAAAGAAAGAAAGAAAGAAAGAAAATAGCTTATTATAGCAAAGTGGACACTCAATAAGTAAAGTTCAGATCTAATATTAAGAAATGACCATTGTTTCTATAGAAGACAAGTTTACTAAAGGTCAGAGTACACTTATAAAGAGTAGCAAATGGGCATATTTTATAGAGCAGTGCTATGTACACAATAATTTTTAGATATGTATGTCTAGAAATAAGAAAACAATAGGGAGGAGAATATCAAGGTATTTCATAGTATGGAATGTATTGATATGGTTCACTAGTTGTCCTTATCTTAGCAAAGAGATCTTTGCTCAAGCAATGCATATATCTGAACAGAATGATAAAGTTGTGTAGCAATGCATTTTCTAAACAGGGGAATATTTTTATTTGGAAGGCAGTTTTTTGATTGTTCTCCCATCAGGACCTACTTTGTACCACATATAACTAGTCATTCATTGTCATAATCACCACACATTTTCTTCTGATGGCTTTGTACTTGGGGAAAGAACTCAGGTTTCTGCTTCTACACATGGCCAAAAACTTTGCTTTCTTGTTGACACTTCACAAACTATTTTCAGGACAGCAACCCATATTTTCCTGGATGGGATTTTGTTTCTCTCTCCAAAACTTAATTGTACTCTTCTTTCATTACTAAGCTATCACAACTTAGGACATTAAACAATGCACTTTATCTTAGAGTTCAGAGGTGAGAAGTCCAAAACTGGTCTCTTTAGACTAAAACTATAGTGTTACAACTGAGATCTCAGGAAATATTTTTTCCCTTTTGTATCTTACAGGGGTCTTCAAACTATGGCCCGCGGGGCACATATTGTATTTATTCCCATTTTGTTTCTTCACTTCTAAATAAGATATATGCAGTGTGCATAGAAATTTGTTCATAATTTTTGTTTTTACTATAATCTGGCCCTCCAACAGTCTGAAGGACAGTGAACTGGCCCCCTGTTTAAAAAGTTTAAGGACCCCTGTTAGAAGCTTCCCTCAAATCTTAACTTGGAGTTCCTTTTTCTGCATTGTCAAGCAGCAAAGTCAAAGGGAATTCTCTTCAGCCTGACCTGTCTTCTGCCTCTCTTCAAATTATATGGACCTGTGTAATGACATTGGTTGTGTGCAATAAATTTCCCCTCATAAAACTGATGAATTAGCAGTGTTAATACTCTACCATTTTAACAAATTCACAGGTTCTAGGAAAGAGAATGTACAAAACATTGATGTATTATTTTCTGGCTCCCTACCACAGTAACCTGTCCTGATAGTTGCATTTATTCATTTTTTTGTTATATTTTGAGGTTTTGGGCCACTCTGGACAGTGCTCTGAGTATCATGGGATGCCAAGGATCTAATCCAGCTCTCTCACATGCAAAGAATGTGTACCATCCCTGTTGACCTATTCTCTGGCCCCTTTCATTATCAGCCTTTAAAATTTCCTTTCCTGGAAATGGAGTGATAATACATCAAGTAAAGTATTTGCCTTGCATACAGTAAATCCAAATTTGTTCCTCAGCACTTCACATGGTTCTTCCAAGCCCCTGGGGTGATCCTTGAGCGTAACAGAGAATAGTAGAGCCAGGAGCAAGCCCTGAATACAACTTACTCCTATAAATATAATAGTACTTACTATTCATTTGAATAGTATTATTTTTTAATACAATTTCATACTCAAATGAAAATGAAGTAAAACTAGAGGTTGCAGGTCTCTCTGGGTCATAAACATCTATTTATTGAACACTGTAGATAATGTAATAATTCTTCACAGCACAATTTGCTAGATATGTCAATTGATCCTGTAGTGTCCATTCTGTTGACTCTGAAGTGTTGATTCTGTATCCCACCATGCAGGACCAGGAATGCAGTACTCTATGGCGACAGTCTTCCGTGATTATGCACCTGGGGCTGATGGTTCATGCTAGAAGACCTTCTTCTTTTACCACTGCAGCAGCATCTTCAGTACAGAGGGCTCTTCTTGTCCTCCAGGACATAACCATCTATTTCACATCTTGCCTAGGATCAAGACACAGGAAATAGACACTATAGAGCCCTAGGGTCTGAGTCCCATCAGCTACTCACACCCTCCTAAATGGGAGTCTCCCATGGAAAGAGGAGGATCATGAGGCTCATGGCCTTCAGTGGCCACTTGATATATGCTAATGGGTCTTTGTTCCTCTGCCCCCCCCAAAGCGTCTCTTTGTTCCTAATATCCCAGAATCCTATGTAATGTCCTTTAAGGAAAGGGATAGGGATAAAGAAGACCATAGGGGTTCCCCTACTTCTCACCATTCACTCAATACATAACCTGACCCTATGATGCACCTCATCTGCGCATCACAGGGCCTTGGAAGGCCTTATGGCTTTCCATCTGAAGAAGGCATCTGCCAGGAAGGTGGGCATATAGCTCAGGGGTATGAAGATGAATTTGGCATCCCAGCCAGCGGAGTATCTGGTGCGAGGGTGACAGGAGACCAGGGCGTGTTCCATGCAGTCTGTCACCAAGGTCAGATTCTCACACAACTGTGAGTCCAAGTCTTGCAAGGACTTAATTGCTATGAGAAAAGAAAGATAATTAAAATATACTCTCTATTCCTTATTTTTAAGCTTCGAGTTTATTCATTGATAATTTTTAATAATTTCTGTGCCCTCTCAAATTCAGGCTTCACATTACTTCCATGGAGAGTTTTTTGTTTGTTTATTTTTGTTTTTGGGTCATCCCCAGAAGTGCTCAGGGATTATTCCTGGCTCTAAGCTCAGAAATTTCTCCTGGCAGGCACGGGGAACCATATGGGATGCTGGGATTCGAACCACTGTCCTTCTGCTTGCAAGGCAAATGCCCTACCTCCATGCTATCTCTCTGGTC
Organism: Suncus etruscus; assembly: GCF_024139225.1. Lineage (NCBI taxonomy): Eukaryota > Metazoa > Chordata > Mammalia > Eulipotyphla > Soricidae > Suncus > Suncus etruscus. The sequence continues at coordinate 85,650,216 of NC_064858.1, forward strand.
CCAGGAGTTTTTTTAACAGTAATATTTATTTTTTAAAATAAATTGTATCACATAGTTGACATAATACATTTTTCAACATGACAGAAAGCAAAATTATTAAGAAATACAAAAATAATAGAGAATTAAAAAAAATGAAATAAGAAGAGAGAGTTCATTAGCAATTATGTTTGTAAAAATTATTGTACCACCAATAAAGTCATTAATACAATAGCCGAAGGTTTACTATGCTCGCTTTTTGTTTTCTTTAGAGATGGGAGATACACTAAAAATAATATGTGGTGTGTGTGTGTGTATGTGTGTGTGTGTGTGGCAGCTGTCGTTTGTGGAGGCACAGTATAATATAGTACTTCCATGATTTTTATCTGCATTTCTCAAATATAACCCAGGAACAACTGCAACATGATACCATTCTAATTGGATTTCATGAAATATTTCATCACATGTCCTGAAGATATCGATGGACATTACAAGCCTATCTCCTAAACTCAGGTTCTTTTACACAGGTTCTCATGAATTCAAGAGCATCTGCAACATCTGGTTTTAGTTCTCCCAAAAAAATGAATTCTGATGAGAGAGAGAGAGAGAGGGATTCCAAGACTAAAAGTCCAGATTTATACCTTGCTTAATATAACCATATATCATAAAGATGGTTGTAAATGTTCTCACTTGTCTATGTCCCCACTGACATAGACAAGGACCCACACTGGCATTAATGAAGGACTGAGACTTCCAGAGAACGATTTGCAACCCTCCAATAGTCCAGAATTTACTTACAGGCTGTCAGGTAGTTCTTGCCATAGATGTCCTTGACTTCTGGACTACACTGATCCCACAAACTGTGGAAAGCCTTTATATGAGTCTCACTATTGGATATGGGAGTCTTAAAGTACCCAGGCTCAATAATAGCCACTTGCATTCCAAAGAATGACACTTCCCTCCTGAAAACAGACAAGAGAAAAATAAGGTTAGATGCCTTGGAAGACAAAGCACACAAAGAAACACAATGAACAGAAACCACATAATTTCATTTAGAACAAAGGTGGTATAAACTCGAAAGTGTGGAGTGTGAAAGTTCAGGCTTTGACACTGGAACAATAGCAGGGTTGATGATATAATCTTTACACAGGGTTTAAACATTTTGCTAAATAACTAATGTATCAAAAGTTTAGCTCTAGATGATTAGACCTACAGAAAATCACCACTTCATCATATACTCTGTTATTTCTAGTCACATCCAAACCATCACTGATCCTGTGATTAACAGCCTGTGCTGTTAATAAGATGTACCCTGGCCTGGCCAGAACACATCCCTAACTCAGGAGCCTTCCTGACTTCTTTGCCAAGAATGAGGTCAGCAAGTCATTGCTTCAAACCTTAACTCAGATCGTCATCCAGAACTATCTGTATTACAGCTGAAAATATGCCCACTGCAGTCTCCACATACTACTTTTATATTGCCTCGCCTTGACTTGCCTCCTCTCCACACTTAATTTGTACTCACAGGAGTTGTCAGAACAAATACAATCCAAGGCTCTAAGCCCATCTCACAGTCTCCTGGATCTCAATGTTATGAGGCTAACATCATGGGGTCCAGGTTTTAGTTCTACTTCAATTCCATTATGTTGAGGCCTCCTCCAGAGAAAGATAAGAGAAGCATTCTTTATAGGTCAGGTTCCATCTGAATACCCAGAACATAGAAATGGATATTTCAAAGCAGATGGAATTTAGGGGGATCAAGGAGAGCCTGGAAGTAGGTGATGGAAGGAAAAGGCTCCCTAGATGTACAGTAGTAGAAGCCCCACAAGATAGTCTCCTATGGCTCTTACCTGAGGGAGTCTGAGAAGGCCTCAATGCCATACTTGGAGATGCAGTAGCCACCACCAATAAAGGACACACGACCCGCAACACTGGAGACATTGACCACACGGCCCTTAGCTTTCAGCAGTTGGGGCAGTAGACTCAGGGTTACCTCAATCACTCCCAACAAGTTCACATCCAATATTTTCACGAAGTCCTGTTTGGTCATCCACAAATTGGGAGCTGTGGGCACTGAGATGCCAGCATTGTTCACCAGACCCCAGAGACCTGGACGCAGGGGATAGAAGAGCAACACTGTGATGTGTCTGGAGAGAGGGTACATCTGGAGGTCCAAAACTGTTCAATGGTGGTCATGGAAAGGTTGCAAGCAATTGGGTAGAACAGAAACAAATGGTTTACCTTCAGCACTGGAGCTCAGGCCCTGCCAGCTGTTAAATTATAGAGAGAGTCTGAGACTTTTGGTTTCACATACCTCTGTTGTAGCCTCCCTTTTTTTTTTTTTTATAAATATTCCCCTGCATTTTTTTTTTTATGGTTCTTTGGACCATACCCGTTTGATGATCAGGAGTTACTCCTGACTAAGCGCTCAGAAATTGCCCCTGGCTTGGGGGGAACATTTGGCACACCGGAGGATAGAACCGCAGTCCTTCCTTGGTTAGCGCTTGCAAGGCAGACACCTTACCTCTAGTGCTACCTCACTGGCCCCTGCATTTTTTTTTTTTAACACACAGGGTGACACTCAGAGGTTACTCCTGGCTGTTCGCTCAGAAATCACTCCTGGATTGGGAGACTGTATGGGATGCTGGGGATCAAACCATGGTTCATTCTAGGCTAGCATGTCCAAGACAGATGCCTTACCCTTGGGCCATGTCTCTGGCCCCTCTTATGTAATTTTATGTGTGTGCAAAGTCTTTCTATACCGTAACTATGCCCTAAATATTAATTACAAGGAGGCCCTGAGCAAGAGGGAAGCGACAGGGAAGAATTTTCAATAAAGAGAAAGTGAATGAATATAATACAATGAATAAAGATCCCAAAGAGTCGCAAAAGGGACTCAGAACCATCTTTGGAGATGCAGTAGCTACCACCAACTATTTTCCAATAAGCTGGAAACATGATTTCTGAATCATTTTGCCACTATTTGAAAACTCCATAAAGTTCTGTTACGTCAGATGAAAATAAGGGGTATTCCTCCAAGTAGGAAACTTGCTCACCAAGACCAATACAGAAAGTACTAAGATTTGTGGCCTCGAGTGCCTGTTGACCCAAGTCAAATCCCCTTTGAGAGCAGTCTAATGGAACTTCGACATTAGCATCAAGAAAAGAGATCTCCTTGAAGGCTGGAAGGACCAGCCTATGATAACAAGCTTATCATTAAGAGTGGTAAATGGGGCTTGAGAGATCACACAGCAGTAGGGCCTTTTCCTTGCATGCAGATGACCTGGAGGGACCTGTGTTTGATCTCTGACAACCCATATGGTGCCCTGAGTCTGACAGGAGCTATTTCTCTGTGAAGAGACAGGAGTAACCCAGTAACTTTTGAGCTCTGCTGGGTGTGACCCTCAGACCCCCAAGCCTAAAAAAGAAAAAAAACCCTCCAAAATATAATGAGTAGTAAGTGCAGTTAAGAGAAATAACTACCCAAACAGCTACCATGGCAATGATACAGAAACAACAATGTCTTGAACAGAGGCAGGAGGTAGGAGAGGTAGGAAATGAGGGAACAAAGGAGGAGAGAGTTAAACTGGTGAAAGGGGTATGTATTTTATGGCTGAAACTCAATAGGGACATGTTTGTAACCTTTGAGCTTAAATAAAGAAATTATATATATGCAATCTAAAACAAAAACAAAAAACAAAAGAGTTCTGTTGCTGAGGATTCAATTACATTTCCTGCCTCATTAGGTCAAAACTCTTTCACAAACCATGAGTGACTGAAATAAAAGATCATGGGATTCAAATCTTGAAAGCCCCCAGGATTCGGCCAGGGAGTACACCTGTGGTCTCCCCTTTAATCACAGAGACATAGACAGACACAGATAGAGCAGCCTGTGATACCTCTGTCTCCCGTGTGCTCTTTCATCCACTGGGTGGCAGCAGCGATGCTCTCTGAGTTGGTGACATCCAGGATCACAGTTTCCAGCCTGTCTGAAGTCTGTGCCTTCAGTGTCTCGGCCCCCTTCTCAGTCAGACACGCAGCCAGCACCCTCAAGCCCCGCAGGTCCAGCTGCTTGGCCAGCAGGTTCCCAAAGCCCGAGTCACAGCCCGTGATGAAGACGTACTTGTCCCACAGCTGGCTCACCACCTGCCTCTCCAGGTACCAGCATAGAAGGGGGTAGAGGCCCACCAGGGCAACCACGTAAAGCCACATAGCCTGGAGAGAGTCAGGAAAGAGAAAGAGTGTTTAGGCAGGTGACATGGAAAATGCAGATGTATGTTTGTAGACTAGTCTAAAGGTTTTGCTCACCCTCCCTCCCCACTTTTAGTTGAGTGTGTTTTCATTGCATACTATACTCAGGGCTTCCTAAGCTGTTTTCACTTATGACTTCTTTTGCTGCAGAACATTCTATACCAGGGGTGGTGAACAGGATTTTTACCCTCACTCAAAATGACAAAATGCAATATGTATTTAATAGATTATTGTTAAAATTAGATGCTTTTGTGTGAGTGCTTGTCTGTTTTGGCAGGTTATTGCGTGGTGTGGCTCTCTGAATCTCACAGTTTAACATTTTGGCTCTTTGTGTCGAATTTTGTTTGCCACCCCTGTATACAATCTAGAGTCTATTAGTATATAAATAAAATATTGATAGCCCCAAGTAAGTTTATTTGACAACAAAAGTTTTCAAGGTTTTATGACACTAGAAGTGCAAACTATAGTTAGAGAGGCAAGACTCTGCTATTTTGACCAGTCCTACTAGATGCCATTAGATGACTAAGAATTGTCAAATGTATTTCTCCAACCATACTCCCTAACCCTTCTTTCTCTCTCCTGAAATTCATGCACATAAGGACCCAGAAGAATTAAATAATTAAGAGGCCCTTTTGATAGAGCTGGATGGTGGTGGATGGTGATGGAGGCCTTTCTCCTCCAGCTCAGGACACGTGTTTCTGCAACCCCCTTCAGCCAGCGATCTGCAACTTCAGGATAGAGGCGGATAGAAAACTCACACGCAGTCAGGCTTCCAGAGAGATCATCTTTATTCAGCCGTGGCCAACATATGTGGCCTATGTCATAACCATTTACGCTAGATTCCTATTTAGCCCTGCCTTCTAACTTGTCTTTCAGCCATCTCTCCCCCGCTCCTTCTCTATCCATGCAACTCCCCTTTTGTCACTGAGGCCAAACCTTTTGTAACCTTCCCAAGACCCCTCCTAGAAAGGGGAGAGTCTTTCTTGTAGGTAAAGTTACATGAAGAATGTGGGGTGGGGTTACAGGACCCTATATCCAGTTCCCCTGTATATCTATACTGGCCAGGAAGCAACAGGAGCTTAGGATTGAAGAGGGGAGGAAAAAAAGCCTATAGGGACCCTCACTCACCTGGAATCTGCTGGGTTGCAATGCAGCACTATCCTGGGCAGTACTGAAGCGACACAAGCAGTGGCCTTGCACCCTCTGTGGGAGGGGCATAACAGGGGATTGGTGTTAGCTAAAGCTGAGCCCATTGCCTCCTGCTGATTCTCTGCTGTAACAACACTAGAAGGCACAGCTGATAGTGTTCCCTCTTAGCCCATTTCTCTTCTGCACTCAGAAGGTTTTTTGAAGGAAATGGTTGCTTTTATTGGGAAACTTAGAAAAATTCATATGTGCCTAATGTTTTTTTACATACACATATATACATTTATTTCAGTGTTATAAAGTTGGAAATAGTAAACTTATAGTCTATAAAACTCAAAAGGGTAGATATGTAGCAGGTATCCTCTTATTTTCAACAGTTGACATAAATTGGCATGTTTCATGACTACTCCATGTTTTAGCTAACTGAAAGAATTCCATGAGGGTTTGCAGAGATAAAAAGTACATATAGAATTCAGTTTGTTATGCAGCAGCCTTCAAGATTCAGCTTTGAGCAGCTAGAACGACTCAGCAAAATTACTTCCCCAGAGTTACATTATAGAACCTTTATGTTTAATTATAATCTTTTTTTTTTTTTTTTTTTTTTGGTTTTTGGGCCACACCCGGCGTTGCTCAGGGGTTACTCCTGGCTGTCTGCTCAGAAATAGCTTAGCTCCTGGCAGGCACGGGGGACCATATGGGACACTGGGATTTGAACCAACCACGTTAGGTCCTGGATCGGCAGCTTGCAAGGCAAACATCGCTGTGCTATCTCTCCGGGGCCTAGTTATAATCATTTTAAAAAAAATTTTATTTTGACCATATTGAATAATAATAATGTTTTTTAATTGCACAGTGTTGACTTGATCATTGAACTCTAACTTTATTTTATTTTAAATTTATTTTTAATGCCTCAGGATGTTTGGATTATTTGAGGGGCAGCGCATGGGAGGGACACCTGGCACCGATCAGAGGTTATCCGGGCTCTGCACTTAGGAATCATTCCTAGGGACCATAGGAGGATGTCCTTGATGGAACCCATTTGCCGTTGAATATGGAAGGCAAGCACCTACACACTGTACAATCTCACCAATTCTATTTTTTTATTTTATTGATTGATGTTAGGTAACTTATAATGCTGCTAATTATGGTTCCTTCCTTCCTTCCTTCCTTCCTTCCTTCCTTCCTTCCTTCCTTCCTTCCTTCCTTCCTTCCTTCTTTCTTTCTTTCTTTCTTTTTGTGGTTTTTCGGTCACACCCGGCAGTGCTCAGGGGTTCTTCCTGGCTCCAGGCTCAGAAATTGCTCCTGGCAGGCATGGGGGACCATATGGGACGCCGAGATTCGAACCGACGACCTCCTGCATGAAAGCCAAACGCCTTACCTCCATGCTATCTCTCCGGCCCCTATTTATGGTTTCTCATGCACATAATTCCAACACTGCACCCATCACCAGTGAACCTACTTCCCTTCCCTCAAGGATCCTAACACTGCTCCCTTTCAAACCCTCTCCTCCTACCCACCAACTCAATTTTGTGAATTAGTTTTGCATTTCCTTTGAACCTTTGTAGCTTTCAAACTGTGTACCTTTAATCCACACGAGACATCATCCTATATTTATTCTATTTTGACGGACTTGACTCTGCATGATATGTGTTGCAAGTCAGCCCCTGAAGAGGTTGCCTGATGGAGGGATGGAGGATGAGGCCTTTCTCTTCCAGCTCGGAGCACGCGTCTGCCACCCTGTCCAACCGACGGTTGTGAGGTGAAACGACAGTTGTGAGGTGAAACGACGGTTGTGAGGTGAAACGGCGGGTAAACAGCTCGCAGACAGTCGGGCTCGTGGAAATATTCACTTTATTCGGTGGACAAGACTGAAGTCCCAAGACTCAGCTTCAGTTCCAGCCAAAAAGCCTCGGCCTTCCACAGACCCTTGTTTTTATACCCCAGAGTCAGGTACCACCCAATGGTGGGATCAGATACCAACCAATGGTGGAAGCAGAATCAGGTCCTACCCTAGGGTAGGGCACAATCACCAATCCGTTTAGGGTGAGTAACATAGTAATCCCCTAAAATATTTACATACACAACAGATATGCTCTACTTTCATCTATGTTGTTGCAAATTGCACGATTTTATTCTTTCCTATACCTGTATAGTATTCCATTATATATATATATATATATATATATATATATATATATATGTATACACTAAGCCCTATTTTTGCTGTGTTTGGGCCATGTCCAACTGCTGCAAGCGGCTTCTGTCTTGCAGCGCCAGTGGGATTTGGATGAATTCACTTCAGGGAGAGTGGGTTGCCCAGACCGGCGTAGGGAAAAATATGAAATATGAAATAAATGAAACCACACAGAGTATGCGGGGGCAACACGTCTCCTGGGAGGAGTCCGACAAGTTTATTTTATTTTATTATATTTTATTTATTTATTTATTTATCTATTTATTTATTTATTTATTTATTTTATTTTCCAAACGGGAGTTTTATAGGGGTAATCCAGTCCCAGGTGCAGAGAAGGATATTTACAATTACAAGGCAAGGTTAATTGCAAAAGAAAAGGTAACACTCAGGGCAGGTTTTAACAACCAACCTCAAATGCAAAACAAGGTTAGGAGGAGGTAAGAAATATCTAGAAACTTGATCTTCACTGGGCTGGGCTCTATTGTCAAGTACAGGAAGAAACCAAATCTCTTGAAATGTGTTTTCCTATTTTCTGAGCAGAGTCAATTTCACCCTTGTTTACCAGAAACTTCAGCTGCAAGGACATATTTGAAATATTGTCTGAACTTTTAGGGTTCTCTATAGCCATAAAAGGGGTTCTCTTGTAATCTTTGGTGCTGGAATTTCTGAGCCAAATTATTTGATAGAGGCCACAATTTTGCCTGAGATAATGCCAAGCATCTCTTTGGAAATTCCTCAACCATCCACGCTGGGGGAAAAGGCGTCCACAGTGGGCCTTTTGAGGAACCCCATGGGGGACATTGCAGTTTTCCCCACGTGGAAAATCTAAGGATGCCTCTGGTGTGCTGAATTCATAAAGGTTTATGATGCCATGGTATCCAACTATGCTCAGATATTACTCCTGGCTCTGCACTCTAAATCATTCTAGGCAGAGCTTAGAAAACATATGGGATGCTGAGGATCAAAACTGAGTTGACTGAGTTGCTGAGTTGACCACATGCAAGGCTGGCTAGATGGCATTTTACTAGCATTTTTCTCTTCATGTCCCCACCAGCACTGATTGATTCTGTTCTTTGTGATGTGTGCCAGTCTCTGTGGTGTGAGATGGTACCTCATTGTAGTTTTGAGTTGCATCTCCCTGATGATTAATGATTTGGAGCATTTCTTCATGTGCCTCTTGGCATTTCATATTTCTTTTTTGAGAAAGTGTCTATTCATTTCTTCTCCCCATTTTTTTGATCAGGTTATATATTTTTCTTGTTAAGTTCTGTCTCTACCTTGTATATCTTAGATATTAGCCTCTCTCTGATGTGTATTGAGTGAGTGGTTTCTCCCATTCAGTGGATGGCATTTGTATCCTAGTCACTATTTCCTTTGAGGTGCAGAAGCTTCTCAGCTTAATATAGTCCCATCTGTTTATCTTTGCTTCCACTGTTTAGAGAGTTATATTTCCTCCTTGAAGATACCTTTAGTCTCAATGTCATGAAGAGTTTTACCACATATATTTCTATATACCTTATGGTTTTGGGTCAGATATCAAGGTCTTTAATCCATTTGGATTTGCTGTTAGATGAAGGTCTGAGTTCCCCTTTTTGCATGTGGCTGAACAGTTGTCCCAACACCGCTTGTTGAAGGCTTTTTTAATTCCTAGTAAAATTTTCTTAACCAGAAGTAAAGGGGGGAAATGCAGCCTATCTTTTCGAAAACCTAGAAGAAATCCCTTTGGGGTTAGTCAGACTAATGACTGACCCAAAGCTTGCAGTTGAAAAATATGATAAAATGCTTCCTGGGAAAAGCTACTTTACTTGATTTTAACTGCGTATATTTTTTGGGGGGCCACCACACCCAGCGGTGCTCAGGGGTTCCTCCTGACTCTGCAATCAGAAATAGCTCCTGGCAGAGAAATGAAGAGGCTGAGGCCCTAGCAAATGCTCCAGTAAGTTCTTTATTAAGTCTGGCTGGTCAGGGTCAATGCATGCCCAGAATAGGACAGAGGCAAAGACCTCGTGGCTTTCTACATCCCTCCTTATATACAATAGGGGGGAAGGGATGTAAATTATCTGTGCTGTTAAATCCTTTGTTGGGTATTTGTGAATTCAAGAACAGTCCTCAGAATGAGAAATTACTTCCCATCCCCTTGTCCCCTTTTGGGGGGAGACCTTGATAATATTTATCTGCAGCAAATAATAATCCACACAGACAAGAAGGATAGAGTGTAAAAGATTGGGCAAAGAGAGCGAGAGAATCCTCTTGCAGCCTGCAAACAGCTTTCACAAAAGGACCCCTCTCCCCTGTCCATCAAGCTATTTATTGCCAACTCCACAGCGCCCCCACCTGGAAGGGCTAGGTGGGGCAATAGTCACAGAATAATCCTAAGGAAATATTTTTATATACAATTATTCCAAGAATAATCTTATGGAAACTTTTTCATATACTACAATTCCCCCTTTTTTTGTAAAGAAACAATAAAAATGTACAGAAGTAAGTAATATTTTTTATAATTGTAAAAAGAACAACTAAGCAATGGTGTCAAAATTACAAAAGCTTCTATATTTCAGAGAAGGGGGAGATGTAACTTCACCCTGGATTTAGGTGTAACCTTACCTGCAAGACCCCTCCCATTCTGGGGAGTGGTCTTGGAAGGTTATATAAGGCCTTTGACCCAGGAGATTAGCCTCTTTTGGTCTTTTGCCAGTGTGAGGTCAAAGGGAAGATGAAAGGAGTTAAGATGCAGGGCTAGGTAAGAATGGCTGAATGCTTAAAAGGTTATGATATAGGCCACACATGTGGTGGATAGGGCATGAATAAAGTTGATGCTTCCTGATGCCTGTCTCTGGATGAGTCTGATTCCGCCATTCACCTAAACCTGGGACCCGCCAACTGAATGGGGATTGCGGAGCCACGTGGCCTGGCATGGCAGAGAAATATCCATCCATCCACCTCAATCCAATATCATCATTAATTATTTAATGCAACAGTGACCTATTCTCTTGCCCCTTTCATTATCAGTCTTTAAAACTTTCCTTTCCTGGAAATGGAGTGATAGTACATTAAGTACGATATTTGCCTTGCATACAGTTAATCCAAATTTGATCCTCAGCACTTCATATGGTTCCTCCTAGCCCCAGGGCTGATTCTTGAGCATAATAGAGCATAATAGAGCCAGGGGCAAGCCCTGAGCACAACTTACTCTTATAAATACAATAGAGTTTACTATTCATTTGAATAGTATTATTTTTTAATACAATACCATATTCAAATGAAAATGAAGTAAAAGGAGAGGTTGCAGGTTTCTCTTGGATCATAAATATCTATTTATTGAACACTGTAGATAATGTAATTATTCTTCACAGCACACTTTGCTTGATGTGTCAATTGATTCTGTAGTGTTCATTCTGTTGATTCTGAAGTGTTGATTCTGTATCCCACCATGTAGGACCAGAAATGCAGTGCTCTATGGTGACAGTCTTTCATGATTATGCACCAGGGGCTGATGGTTCATGCTAGCAGATCTTCTTCTTTTACCACTGCAGCAGCATCTTCAGTACAGAGGGTCCTCCAGGACATATCCATCCATTTCAAGTCTTGCCTAGGATCAAGACACAGGAAATAGATACTGTAGACAGGTTAAGAACTGAGTCCCATCAGCTACTCACACCCTCTTAAATGGGAGTCCCCCAAGGAAAGAGGAGGATCATGAGGCTCAGGGCCTTCAGTGGCCACTTAGATATATATGCTAATGGGTCTCTGTTCCTCTGCCCCCCTCCCCAAAGCGTCTCTTTGTTCCTAACATCCCAGAATCCTATATAATGTCCTTTAAGGAACCGAACAGGGATAAAGATGATCATAGGGGTTCCCCTACTTCTCACCACTCACTCAATACGTAACCTGACCCTATGATGCACCTTATCTGTGCATCACAGGGCTTTGGAAGGCCTTATGACTTTCCATCTCAAGAAGGCATCTGCCAGGAAGGTGGGCATATTATAGCTCAGGGGTATGAAGATGAATTTGGCATCCCAGCCAGCGGAGTATCTGGTGCAAGGGTGACTGGAGATCAGGGCATGTTCCATGCAGTCTGTCACCAAGGTCAGATCCTCACACAACTGTGGTTCCGAATTCTGCATGAATTTAATTACTATGAGAAAAGAAAGATAATTAAAATATATTTTCTATTCCTTATTTTTAAGCTTCGAGTTCATTCATTAAATTTTTTTTAATAATTTCTGTGCCCTCTCAAATTCAGGCTTCACATTATTTCCATGGAGGGTATTTTTTGGGGGGGAGATCACACCCAGCAGCGCTCAGGGTTTACTCCTGGCTCTATGCTCAGAAATTGCTACTGGTAGGCTGGGGGACCACATAGAATGCTGGGATTTGAACCACCATCCTTCTGCATGCAAGGCAAATGCCCTACTTCCATGCTATCTCTCTGGTCCCAAGAGTTTTTTTAGCTGTAATATTATTTATTTATTTATTTATCTATCTATTTATTTTTGGTTTTTGGGCCACACCCGTTTGATGCTCAGGGGTTACTCCTGGCTATGCACTCAGAAATCGCCCCTGGCTTGGTGGGGACCATATGGGACACCGGGGGGATTGAACCACTGTCCGTCCTACGCTAGCGCTTGCAAGGCAGACAGACACCTTACCTCTAGCACCACCTTCCCGGCCCCAATATTTATTTTTTTAAATAAATTGTATCACATATTTGACATAACTGGTCATAATACATTTTTTCAAGATGATAGAAAGCAAAATTATTAATAGAAAGATAATAGAGAATTTAAAAATGGAAAAAGAGGAAGAGTGAGTTAATTAACAGTTATATTTGTAAAAATTATTGCTTTACCAATAAAGTAATTAATACAATAACTGAAGGTTCAGTATACTTGCTTTTTCTTTTCTTTAGAGATGGGAGATACACTAAAAAAATAAGATGTGTGTATGTGTGTTTGCATGGCAGTTGTCTTTTGTGGAGGCACAGCATAATATAGTACTTTTATGATTTTTATCTGTGTTTCCCAAATATAACCCAGGAACAATTGCCACATAATACCATTCTAATTCAGGAAATATTTTATCAATGCCCTGGACATTTCAATGGACATTATAAACCTATCTCCTAAAATCAGGTTCTTTTACACAGGTTTTCATGAATTCAAGAGCTTCTGCAACATCTGGCTTTAGTTCTCTCAAAAAATGAGTTCTGATGAGAGAAAGAGGGATTCCAAAACTAACAAGTCCAGATTTATACCTTGCTTACTATAACCACATATATTATAAAGATGGTTGTAAATGTCCTCACTTGTTGATGTCTGACATAGACAAGGACCTGCACTGGCATTAATGAAGGACTCAGAGAATTCCAGAGAATGATTAGCTTCCCTGCCCCATAGTCCAGAGCTTACTCACAGGATATCAGGTAGTTCTTGCCATAGATGTCCTTGACTTCTGGACTGCATTGATCCCACAAACTCTGAAGAACCTTAATATGAGTCTCAATATTGGACATGGGAGTTTTAAAGTACCCAGGCTCAATAATAGCCACTTGCATTCCAAAGAATGAGACTTCTCTTCTGAAAACAGACAAGAGAAAAAAAGGTTAGATGCCTTGGAAGACAAAGCACACAAGAAACACAAATGAACAGAGATCACCTAACCTTCTTTAGAAAAAAAGGTGGTATAAAGTCAAAAGTGTGGATTATGGAGGCCAGAGAGATAGCATGGAGGTAGGGTGTATATATCTTGCAAGCAGAAGGATGGGGTTTGAATATCGGCATCCCATACGGTCAGGTCCTCTGAGCCTTCCAGGAGTGATTTCTGAGCATAGAGCTAGGAGTAACCCCTGAGTGCTGCTGGGTATGACCAAAAACAAACAAAACAAAACAAAACAAAACAAAAGTGTGGAGTGTGAAAGTTCAGGCTTTGACAATGGAAGAATAGCAGGGTTTATGATGTAATTTTTACACAGGGTTTAAACATTTTGCTAAATATCTAATGTATCAAAAGTTTAGCTCTAGATTATTAGACCTACAGAAAATCACCACTTCATCATATTATCTGTTATTTCTAGTCCCATACAAACCATCACTGATTCTGTGATTAACAGCATGTGCTGTTAATAAGATGTACCCTGTCCTGGCCAGAACACATCCCTAACTCAGGAGCCTTCCTGACTTTCTTTGCCAAGAAGGAGGTCAGCAAGTCATTGCTTCAAACCTTAACTCAGATCGTCATCCAGAACTATCTATATTACAGCTGGAAATATGCCCACGGCAGTCTCCACATACTACTTCTTTATTGCCTTGCCTTGCCTTGCCTTGCCTCACCTCCACACTTAATTTGTACTCACAGGAGTCGTCAGAACAAATACAATCAAAGGCTCTAAGCCCATCTCACAGTCTCCTGGATCTCAATGTTATGAGGCTAATGTCATGGGGTCCAGGTTTTAGTTCTACTTCAATTCCATTATGTTGAGGCCTCCTCCAGAGAAAGATAAGAGAAGCATTCTCTATAGGTCAGGGTTCCATCTGAATACCCAGAACATAGAAATGGATATTTCAAAGCAGATGGAATTTAGGGGGATCAAGGAGAGCCTGGAAATAGGTGATGAAAGGAAAAGGCTCCCTAGATGTACAGTAGTAGAAGCCCCACAAGATAGTCTCCTATGGCTCTTACCTGAGGGAATCTGAGAAGGCCTGAATGCCATACTTAGAGACGCAGTAGCCACCACCAACAATGGACACACGACCCGCAACACTGGAGACATTGACCACACGGCCCTTAGCTTTCAGCAGTTGGGGCAGTAGACTCAGGGTTACCTCAATCACTCCCAACAAGTTCACATCCAATATTTTCATGAAGTCCTGTTTGGTCATCCACAAATTGGGAGCTGTGGGTACTGAGATGCCAGCATTGTTCACCAGACCCCAGAGACCTGGACACAGGGGATAGGAGAACAACATTGTGATGTGTCTGAAGAGAGGGTACATCTGGAGGTCCAACACTGTTCTCTGGTGGACATGGAAAGGTTGCAAGGAAGTGAGTAGAACAGAAATAAATGGTCTAACTTTAGCACTGGAACTCACACCTTGTCAGTGGTTGGAGTACGAGAGAGCCTGAGATTTTGGTTTCACATACCTCTGTTGTAGCCTCCCCCCCTTTTTTAAATATATATTTTTTATTTAAGTAACATGATTATAGTTGGGTTACAGTCACAAACATAACACCCCCGTCACCAGTATAACATTCCCCCCTCCCAATACCCCCTTCCCCTTTAAACCCCTGCCTGTATTTGAGACAGGCATTCTACTATAGTTATTTGTTTTTAAGTTCAGTAAATTATTTTTTTCTTTTCCTAAAGGATAAGGTTTAAAAAATAATATAAAGGTGTGACAATGATAATCGCCGTTGTTTGCATAGCCCAGAAAAATATGGGGAAAACGGAAAAAAATCCTTGGCCTGATTACAAGAAGGCCTCACCCCTGAAGTTTATTGGCATAAGACCCCTCTGGATTCAAGGCATACCAGTCTGTCCATCCCGAGTCATTCTCCGTGGTCCAGGTGAAACTTTTTCACACTTTAGCTGTTGTTGGTATCAGGTTCCTATATTTAAGGATTCTGCATTCTATGCATTTCTTTCATCGAAGTCAGGCTGATGTGGAGCATCCTCTAGTTTCAGCACACCATTAGATGCGGAATGATCTGCCCTGCAAGCAGGCTGTTGCTGAGTCGTCTGGGTGTTGAGAGCACTCTTTGGAGTAAGTCAATGCTAGAGCAGTGGTAGGTCTTCCCTGGTAGAAGTTTGGATACTTGTAATGTTATAGACAATTGTGGTTGTTTCCATATGGTATCCATTGTTCAGGGGTGTATGGGTAATGCCCATTTTTCTGAGACCTAAGCCAAATCATTATGCCAATGTTCAGGGTATAAGGCCTAACTGCATTACCAAATTTGTGTTCCCATCTCTATTAGATAAGAACTTGTTTGCATATATATTATTTTCCCATTTTAATGTGCCTATGCAAAAGAGAAACAATGCCACAAGATATTGTTAGTATATCTGGAACCAACGAATGAAGTCCAACATTCTCCATAACTTGTTTCAAACATGAATTCTATACAGAGATACTCTTCTATCAGTATTGCTT
This sequence comes from Suncus etruscus, assembly GCF_024139225.1. Classification (NCBI taxonomy): domain Eukaryota; kingdom Metazoa; phylum Chordata; class Mammalia; order Eulipotyphla; family Soricidae; genus Suncus; species Suncus etruscus. Next base: position 85,665,936 of record NC_064858.1, read on the forward strand.
ATAAGACAGATCTCAAAGGGGCAAAAGCAAACAAACAATCAGATAAAAAACCAGTGGGTAAAATTGTCACTATACAAGAGGATATTCGAAAAGAGTTATAGGTGGTCTGTGATCTGGCCAAGCAAAGAGCGCATGGAGCCTTGTCATCCCAGTGTTGCTTGCTGAAGCTTCCAACTCCCCGACAGGCGTTTGCTTCCTAATTGCTGGAAGACAGAAGTTCATCAGTCCCCTTCTCACCCTCTGTAGAAATGGGGAAGCCTGGGGTCTCCTTTAAACTGCTCCTAGCGGAAGCCACTTCCTGTGACCCTGAGCTGGTGGCCAGGGAATACCCTGGGGTCCAGGAGAAAGGAGAGAGAAGATTGTGGGAGGGGCAGCCAAGGCTGCATCTCCCCCTTAGCTTGGCCAAAAAGCCTTCTGCATGGAGCCATGTTGTCCCCCTGTTGCCTACTGAGGCTTCTGACTCTCAGAGAAGAGGTGTTTGCTTCCTAATTGTTGGAAGCCGGAAGTTCACCAGTCCCCTCCCCACCCCCTGCAGGAACTGGTAAGCCTGGGCTCTCCTTTCGTAGCCTCCTTTTTTTTTATATATATATAAATATTCCCCTGCATTTTTTTTTGAACACACCCTGTGAAGCTCAGGGCTTACTCCTGGCTATGCGCTTAGAAATCACTCCATGATTGGGAGACTGTATGGGATGCTGGGGGCCAAACCATAGTCCATTCTAGGTTAGCATGTGCAAGACTGACGCCTTACCCCTTGCGCCATGTCTCTGGCCCCTCCTATTCAATTGTATGTGTCTACAAAGCCTTTCTATGCCCTAACTATGCCCTAAATATTAATTAGTAGGAGGCAATGAGCAAGAGGGAAGCGATAGGGAAGAATTTTCAATAAAGAGAAAGTGAATGGATAAAATACAATGAATAAAGATCCCAAAGTGTCAAAAAAGGGACTCAGGACCATCTTTGGAGATGTAGTAGCTACCACCAAGTATTTTCCGATAAGCTGGACACATGATTTCTGAGTCATTTTGTCACTATTTGAAAACTCCAGAAAATTCTGTTATGTCAGATGAAAACAAGAGGTATTCTTTCAAGTACGAAAGTTGGTCACCAAGATTAATATAGAAGTCCTAAGAGTTGTGGCCTGGAGTGCCTGTTGACCCAAGCTTCAAGTCCCCTTTGAGAGCAGTTCAGTGGAATTTCGACATTAGCATCAAGAAAAGAGATCTCCTTGAAGGCTGGAAGGACCAGCCTATGATAACAAGCTTATCACTAAGAGTGGTAAGTGGGGCTTGAGAGATCACACAGCAGTAGGGCCTTTTCCTGGCATGCAGATGATCTGGAGGGACCTGTGTTTGATCTCTGATATCCCATATGGTCCCCTGAGTCTGATAGGAGCTATTTCTCTGTGAAGAGACAGGAGTAACCCACAACCCTTGGTTGTGACCCCCAGACCCTCTTCCAAAAAACCCTCCAAAATACAATGAGTGGTAAGTACAGTTAGAGAAATAACTACCCAAACAGCTACCATGACAATGATAGAGACGGAAACAACAATGTCTTAAACACAGACAGGAGGTGGGGGAGTCAGGAAATGGGGAATAAAGGTGGAGAGAAAGTTACACTGGTGAAAGGGGTGTGTATTTTATGGCTGAAACTCAATATGAACATGTTTGTAACCTTTGTGCTTAAATAAAGAAATTATATATATGCAATCTGAAAGAAAGAAAAAGAAAATGATCTCTTGCTGAGGACTCAAGTTCATTTCCTGTCTCATTAGGTCAAAACTCTTTCACAAACCACGAGATAGGGGCAAGAGCTAGAAGAAGTTCAAGCTGGGTTGCTGGTGACTGAAAAAAAGATCATGGGACTCAAATCTTGAAAGCCCCCAGGATTCTGCCAGGGAGTACACCTGTGGTCTCCCTTTAAACACAGACACAGACACAGAGACACAGACACAGATAGAGCAGCCTGTGATACCTCTGTCTCCCGTGTGCTCTTTCACCCACTGGGTGGCAGCGGCGATGCTCTCTGACTTGGTGACATCCAGGATCACAGTTTCCAGCCTGTCTGAAGTCTGTGCCTTCAGTGTCTCGGCCCCCTTCTCAGTCAGACACGCAGCCAGCACCCTCAAGCCACGCAGGTCCAGCTGCTTGGCTAGCAGGTTCCCGAAGCCCGAGTCACAGCCCGTGATGAAGACGTACTTGTCCCACAGCTGGCTCACCACCTGCCTCTCCAGGTACCAGCGTAGAAGGTGGTAGAGGCCCACCACGGCAACCACATAAAGCCACATAGCCTGGAGAAAGAGAGTCAGGAAAGAGAAAGAGTGTATAGGCAGGTGACATGGAAAATGCAGATGTATGTTTGTAGACTAGTCTAAAGGTTTTGCTCATCCCCTCTCCCCACTTTTAGTTGAGTGTGTTTTCATTGCATACTATACTCAGGGCTTCCTAAGCTATTTCCGCTCATGACTTCTTTTGCTCCAGAAAGTTCTATACAACCCAGATTCTATTAGTATATAAATGAAATATTTATTGTTAGCCCCAAATAAATTTATTTATTTATTTATTTATTTATTTATTTATTTATTTATTTATTTTTTGTGGTTTTTGGGTCACTCCCGGCAGTGCTCAGGGGTTACTCCTGGCTCCATGCTCAGAAATTGCTCCTGGCAGGCACGGGGGACCATATGGGACGCTGGGATTCGAACCGATGACCTCTTGCATGAAAGGCAAACGCCTTACCTCCATGCTATCTCTCCAGCCCCCAAATAAATTTATTTTAAAACAAAAATGTTCAAGTTTATGTGACATGTGAAGTGCAAACTATAGTTAGAGAGGTAACTCTCTGCTATTTTGGCCAGTCCTACTTGATGCCATTAGATGACTAAGAATTCTCAAATGTATTTCTCCAACCATACTCTCTACCCCTTCTTTCTCTCTCCTGAAATACATGCATGTTAGCATCCTGTGTTCAGTTCCCCTGATATAGCACTTAGAGGTTGTCAAAGTAGCTGCCCTGATCAGGAATGGGGTTTCAGAATCTCACTTTAGCATGGGGAATGTACTCTAAGGAGAAATGAGTTATATTTGTATTAGATATTTGTTGTAACTGGAAAGTCAGAGGAAGGGTGTAGGGTCCCGTTTACTCATTTATTGGTTATTGGTGTATCCTCAAAGACCTTCCTGAATGAGAAATTGATTTATCCTTTTATCCCCTTGTGGGGGTGATCTTGGTAATATTTAACCACAGCAGATAATCCACACAGACAGGAAGGTAAAGGGGTAAAAACGTTGGCACAGAGAGTCCTTTGGCAGTCTACTACCAGCTCCAAAAAACACCTGGAACAAGCCAGTAAACTTTGCCAAAAGACCTTGAACACCTTGCCCCCAAACTATTTATTCGGCTCTTAATAGCACCCCCTCTTTGAAGGTCAAGGTAGAACAACAGACAAAGAATAACATTATGGAAATGTTTTCATATAGAACAGAAGGGGATTTAATAAGGGGTACAACATGGCTTGCATGGGGCAGAACCAAGAGCCAGTGTTCTATTTCAAGCCTCTCTCTCTCTCTTTGCCCACACTGTCTCTGATTGCAGGAAACTGGGAGGAAGGAGGACAGAGGAGGAGAGGCTTCCACCCTCAGCATCAATGGCTCCAGACCTTTTGAGAACAAAAACAAAGAGCACCAAGGGTTTTGGTCACTTTATTTGCAGGGCCACTTTAAGCTTGGTAGTGTGTGTGAGGCCTCTGCTCCCCCAGAGACAGTCTCTCTTGCTGCCTAAGAACCTGGAGTCTTTCCTAGTTCTGACCCATGTAAAGGAACCTCAGGGAAAGTAGGAGGCTTAGAAAGCCCTCAAGACAGGTCCACCCTAAAGAAACTGGACCTTTCTAGTGTAATCAGAATTTAGCTCCTGGGAAGGAGCTGCAGATATTTGTCTCAGAGACCTCAACTTCTTTTTGTTTTTTGTTTTTTGTTTTTTTGGTTTTTGGTTTTGGGCCACACCCGGCGGTGCTCAGGCGTTACTCCTGGCTGTCTGCTCAGAAATAGCTCCTGGCAGGCACGGGGGACCATATGGGACACCGGGATTCGAACCAATCACCTTTGGTCCTGGATCGGCTGCTTGCAAGGCAAACGCCGCTGTGCTATTTCTCCGGGCCAGACCCCAACTTCTTAAACCCATACATTACCAGGAGCCAAGCAGAGAGACACCTCCCACCCCCAGGCCTGAGCTTCACTCTGACTTTCAAAGTTGTAGAACATTTTGGATGATGTGAGAGCAGGCGTCATGGACTCAGTATCGCTATACCAGCCAGGAAGCAACAGGAGCTCAGGAGAGAAGAGGGGAGGAAAAAAAGACCCTCACTCACCTGGAATCTTCTGGGGTGCAATGCAGCACTATCCAGGGCAGTACTGAAGTGACACAAGCAGTGGCCTTTCACCCCCTGTGGGAGGGGCATAACAGGTGATTTTGGTGTTAGCTAAAGCTGAGCCCATTGCCTCCTGCTGATTCTCTGCTGTTACAACACTGGAAGGCATGCACAGCCGATAGTATTCCATCTTAGCCCATTTCTCTTCAGCACCTAGTAGGTTTTGAAGGAAACGGTTGCTTTTGTTGGGAAACTTAGAAAAATTCACATCTGCCTAATAATGTTTTTTGATTGCACAATGTTGGCTTGATCACTCAACTCTAACTTTATTTTTATTTTATTTATTTATTTATTTATTTATTTATTTTTTCAGGAAGAATCATCTTTATTCATGCCCTAGCCACCACAGGTGTGTGGCCTATGTCAACCTTTCAAGCATTCAGCAATATTTTGCTAGCCCTGCATCTTATCTCCTGTTAGCCATCTTCCCTTTGGGCTCCATGCGGCCCAAAGATCCAAAAGCCAGGAAACCAAGCCGGGCCAAAAAAGAAACGGCAAAAGGGCCCGAATCCCCTGGCTCAGAGGTTTATCTATCCTTTTCCAGACTCCTCCCAGAAATGGGAGGTCTTGCAGGTAGTTACACCTATTATCCGGTTCCCAAAACTCCTCCCAGATATGGGCGGGTCTTGGGGTACACCACATTTCCCCCTTTTTTAAATATTTTCATGCGCCAACGAAATAAAGTGAAAATTAATATACCAGCCCTTTTCAAAAACATATTATTTGCAAAATATACTTTACACCTGTAACCTAAAATTCTATTAATGCTTTTTTACCAAGCACTATTTCGGAACTTTTATGTTTCTATATTTTTAAACTATATTGGGGGAACTTCACTGTTCCTATATTTTTCCTATACACAAGTACTTTAGCATACATGCATAACATACATTTTAAAAACAGGCTAAGTACATTAAAATACACAGTAAAACATTTTGCAATTGAAAATATTAACTTTGAAAGACAACAAAACACATTTAAATCATAAAGAAAATGACTAAGACAAAGATGCAGGTGGTTAGAAATAAGATGTTTTAGTTGGGCTAAGCTGTTTTACCTTCCTTTATTTTTATTTTTTAACCACTAACTAGCTAAAACTTATCCCATTACCAACTATGAGTGAAATATATGACTATTTGCTTAGTTTCTACACCTAAAATCACAGTTTAAATGATTAATTTGTCCCACGCTGATCTCACCATGTTGATTTCACCATGTGGCTTTTGTAAATTTTTAGATTTTAGATGCTGGTTTGTCCCACGCTGATCTCACCACGTGGCTTCTGTAAACTTTTAAAGTTCAGATGTTGTTTTGTCCCACGCTGATTTTACCACGTGGCTTCCTTTTAGTTTTAGGCCCCGCAGACGGTTTTGTAGACCATGAGGTTGCCGGTTCCGCCGCCCGCTGCCGGTTCGCTGGAGGGTGGATTTCAGGTTTTTTGCTTTTCCGGGCAAAGCTGAGCCCAGCCAAGCCGATCCCAGCCGAGATTCCAGCCGAGCCGAGCCCAGCCGCTTGGAGCTTTTCGCAGCTTTTTTTTTTTTCTTTGGGCGCACTTTGCAAGCAAGTTTTCGGCCACACCTTCACAGGGCGCTTTGGTTGTTTAAAGTTCCAAGTGATTTAAACTAAAAGTTTAGTCCGAAATTTCCAAAGTCGAAATTCAAATTCAAGCCAAAGGTCATTCTCAGAAAATCAGTCCATTTTCAATACAGTCTTTTTTCTCCTCCGTTTCCAATTTAAGCTTTTAATAAGTTTTTGTATAGGCCGAGGTTTTTGTTTCTTGTAACAAAGTTTCAGTTCTGGGCCTTGGCCAGAGGTGGTGCAAGCTTTCACCTCTCTTGTTTTAATGGCCTTTGAACCCCCAGATGGGGTGTTGGCCATTTTTAAGAATGGTTGCACGTGGCCCAGGGTTTTGGGCTCAGTGCACCCAACAAGAGCCAAAATTAAACTGAAAAGCAGAAATGTTACCATTGTTGCTGATTTCTTGGGTCCAGGATTCAGGTCAAAGTTCGGAGCGCCAGATGTTGCATCAAATAATTAAGGATGGGGCTGGATGGTGGAGGATGCCATCCAGCCCACATGGCTCTGCAACCTCCATGCAGCCGGCGAGTTCCAGGCCCAGGTGAAATCACTCACTCACACGCAGGCTTCAGGAAGAATCATCTTTATTCATGCCCTAGCCACCACAGGTGTGTGGCCTATGTCAACCTTTCAAGCATTCAGCAATATTTTGCTAGCCCTGCATCTTATCTCCTGTTAGCCATCTTCCCTTTGGGCTCCATGCAGCCCAAAGATCCAAAAGCCAGGAAACCAAGCCGGGCCAAAAAAGAAACGGCAAAAAGGCATTTTATTTATTTTTAATGCTTCAGGATGTTTGGTTTATTTGGAGGGCAGCGCATGGGAGGGACACCTGGTGCTTGCTCAGAGGTTATTTCCAGATCTGCACTCAGGAATTATTCCTAGAGACCATATGGGGTGTCTTGGATGGAACTCATTTGTCATTGAATGTGTAAGGCAAGCACCCTATACATTGGTACAATTCGTACAATCTCACTAATTCTATTTTTAAAAATTTTTATTGATTGATGTTAGGTAACTTATAATGCTGTTAATTATGGTTTCTCTTGCACATAATTCCAACACTGCACCCATCACCAGTATACCTACTACACCCCTTCCCTACACCCCTTCCCTCACCCCTTCCCTCAAGGACCCTAACACTGCTCCCTTTCAAACCTTCTCCTCCCCACCCACCAACTCAATTTTGTGAATTAATTCGTCTTTTGCATTGCCTTTGATCCTTTGCAGCTTTCAAGCTGTGTACCTTTAATCTACAAATGAGACATCATCCTATATTTATTCTGTTTTGACTGACTTTACTCAGCATGCTATGCCTAGTTTCATGTATGTTGTTTCAAATTGCATGATTTTATTCTTTCATAAAGCTGTATAGTATTCCATTGCATATATATACACTAAGCCCATTTTGCTTTGTTTGGGCCATGTCCAACTATGCTCAGATATTACTCCTGGCTCTGCCCTTTGGAATCACTCCGGCAGAGCTCAGGAAACATATGGGATTCTGAGGATCAAAACTGAGTTAATTGAGTTGCTGAGTTGACCACATGCATGGTAGATTCATGGCATTCTCACTAGCAGTGAATGAGAGTTCCTTTCTCTTCATTATCCCCGCCAGCACTGATTGTTCCTGTTCTTTGCGATGTGTGCCAGTCTCTGTAGTGTGAGATGGTACCTCATTGTAGTTTTGCATCTCCCTGATGATTAATGATGTGGAGCATTTCTTCATGTGTCTTTTGGCCCTTTGTATTTCTTCTTTGAGAAAGTGTCTACTTATTTCTACTCCCCATTTTTTCATGGAGTTATATATTTTTCTTGTTAAGTTCTGTCAGTACCTTGTATATATTAGATATTAGCCCCTATCTGAAGGGTATTGGGTGAATAGTTTCTCCCATTCTGTGGATAGCATTTGTACCCTAGTCACTATTATTTTTGAGGTGTATAAACTTCTCAGTTTAATATATTCCCATCTGTTTATCTCTGCTTCCACTTATTTGGAGAGTTATATTTCCTCCTTGAAGATACCTTTGTCTCAATGTCATGAAGTGTTTTACCTACATGTATTTCTATATACCTATGGTTTTGGTTCTGATATCAAGATGTTTAATCCATTTGGATTTGATGTTAGATGAAGGTCTAAGTTCCCCTTTTTACATGTGGCTGAACAGTTGTCCCAACACCACTTTTTGAAGGCTTTTTAATTCCTAATAAATTTTTTTAACCAGAAGTAACGGGGGGAAATTGAGCCTATCTCCTCAAAGACCTAGAAGAAAGCCCTTTGGGGTTAGTCAAACTAATGACTGGTCCAAAGCCTGCAGTTGAAAAATATGATCAAATGCTTCCTAGGAAAAGCTACTTTACCTGATTTTAACTGCCTCTTTTTTTTTTTTTTGGTGGGGGGCCCACACCCAGTGGTGCTCAGGGGTTTCTCCTGGCTCTGGACTCAGAAATAGCTCCTGGCAGTCTGGGGGACCACATGGGATGCCCATAACCAAATCTGGGTCTATCCTGAGTTGGTTGCGTGCAAGACAAACTCCCTACCACTGTGTTATAGTCCATCCTCTCTAATTTAACTAAATCTAAGGTTGAAAAGAGTGACTTAAGAAAATGTGGTACATCTACACAACCATATTAAAAATTGCATTAGGGATTAAAAAGCCTTAAACAAGTGGTGCTTGGGTCTGACTGATGTTACAACAAAGTGTACAACTAAATCCTTTCTTGCCTCATAAGCCAAGTGTGTAGACATTAAACCAAATATGTTCACCCTTCTCTTTACAAATACAAAACCACAAGGGAAGAGAAGGTACAGAAAAGGAATAGAAAGAAAGAGAAGGAGAAAATGACTTTCTAAATTTTGAATGGGAGTGTTTTATCTGAGTAATGATGTGTGCCATTTAAATTTTATAGTATATAATATCTTAAATTTTTAGTAGCAAATGTGCTTCTTGACCATCATAACAATATTTACATCAAGTGTGCAGTTTCAAGAATTTCTTCTTCTTCTTCTTCTTCTTCTTCTTCTTCTTCTTCTTCTTCTTCTTCTTCTTCTTCTTCTTCTTCTTCTTCTTCTTCTTCTTCTTCTTCTGATTATTATTATTATTATTATTATTATTATTATTATTATTATTATTGGTTTTTGAATCACACCGTCTGCACTTAGAGGTTACTCCTGGCTCAGCTTAGAAATTGTTCATGGTAGGCACAAGGTACCATATGAAATGCAGGGATTCAAACCACTGTCGGTCCTGGGTCAGCCGATTGCCAGGCAAACACCCTACCAGTGTGCCTTCTCTCAGGCCCCTCAAGAATTTCTTGATAGGGGTCAGAGCAATAGTACAGTGGGTATGGGTATTTGCCTTGCATGTGGCCCACCTCCATTCAGTCTCTCTTCATTGAGTTAATGGTCCCTGGAGTCTACAGGTAGAATTTCTTAGCATAGAGCCAGGAGTAATCTCTGAGTGCTACTAGGTGTGGCCCCCAAACAAACAAAAAACAAAATCCAGAAAAGAATTTCTTTTTTTATATTTTTCTTTGGGTTTTCATTATTATTTATTGATATTTTAAGGATTTTTTCTTGATATTCATCAGGCATTATCATAATTTTCCCTTTTTAGCTTTTAGTTTTTTCTTCCATCTCACTGTTGCAGGAAAATTCAGCTGTTATTTTTGTTCTAGAAGTCTATGTTCTTGACTTCCTCACAGAAAAAGATTTGAGAGCAGGAGAAAATACAAAATATAGTAGCTTATTAAACAAAGTGTACACTCAATAAGTAAAGTGCAGGTCTAACTTGGAGAAAGGAGCATTGTTTCTAAATAAGATAAATTTACTAAAGGTTAGAGTATATTCACAAAGAGACAGCATATGGGCACATTTTATAGAGCAGTGCCTTATCCACACACTAATTTCTAGGTATGTATGTCTAGAAACAGGGAAACAAATAGGCAGGAGAATACCAAGGTATTTCATAGTATGGGCTGTATTGATATGATCCCCGAGTTACTAATGCTAATATTAGCAAAGAGATGTTTGCTTAAGGGAATAACAATGATAAAGTTGTGAACTAATGCAATATATAAACGGGAATATTTTTATTTGGGAAGGCAGTTCTTTGCTTTCCCACCAGGACCTACTTTGTACCAAATATAACTAGCTATTCACTGTCATAATCACCACACATTTTCTTCTTCTTCTTCTTCTTCTTCTTCTTCTTCTTCTTCTTCTTCTTCTTCTTCTTCTTCTTCTTCTTCTTCTTCTTCTTCTTCTTCTTCTTCTTTCTTCTTCTTTCTTCTTCTTCTTTCTTCTTCTTCTTCTTCTTCTTCTTCTTCTTCTTCTTCTTCTTCTTTCTTCTTCTTTCTTCTTCTTCTTTCTTCTTCTTCTTCTTCTTCTTCTTCTTTCTTCTTCTTCTTCTTCTTCTTCTTCTTCTTCTTCTTCTTTCTTCTTCGTTCTTCTTCTGCTTCTTCATTCTTCTTCTTTCTTCTTCTGTCTTCGTCGTTCTTCTTCTTCTTTCTTCTTCTTCTTTCTTCTTCTTCTTCTGCTTCTTTCTTCTTCTTCTTCTTTCTTCTTTCTTCTTCTTCTTATTTCTTCTTCTTATTTCTTCTTCTTCTTTCTTCTTCTTTCTTCTTCTTCTTCTTCTTCTTCTTCTTTCTTCTTCTTCTTCCTTCTTCTTTCTTCTTCTTTCTTCTTCTTCTTCTTCTTTCTTCTTCTTTCTTCTTCTTTCTTCTTCTTCTTTCTTCTTCTTCTTCTTCTTCTTCTTCTTCTTCTTCTTCTTCTTCTTCTTCTTCTTCTTCTTCTTCTTCTTCTTCTTCTTCTTCTTCTTCTTCTTCTTCTTCTTCTTCTTCTTCTTCTTCTTCTCTGCTTTTCTGTCCACACCTGTTTGATACTCAGGAGTTACTCCTGGCTAAGCGATCAGAAATTGCCCCTGGCTTGAGGAGACCATATGGGACGCCGGGGGATCAAATTGCTGTCCTTCCTTGGCTAGCACTTGCAAGGCAGACACCTTACCTCTAGCGCCACCTCACCGGCCCCCACACATTTTCTTCTGATGATTCTGTACTTGGGGAAATAACTCAGAAGGTTTCTGCCTATGGCCCGAAACTTTACTTTCTTGTTGACACCTCACAAACTATTTCCAGCACAGCAACCCATATTTCCCTGGTATATCTTTCCATAAACCTAATTGTACTTTTCTTTTCTTACTACATTATCACAAGCTTAGAACATAAAACAATGCACTTTATCTTTAAGTTCAGAGGTGAGAACTCTGAAATTGATAACCTTAGACTAAAACTATAGTGTTACAAGATGGAGGGCTTTACTGGAGATCTCAGTAAATAGTTTTTCCCTTTTGTATCTTTTAGAAGCTTCCCTCAAATCTTTTTTTTAATATTTTTAATTTAAACACCTTGGTTACAAACATGATTGTGGTTGGGTTTCAGTCATATAAGATGACACCCCCCCCATCACCAGTGTAACATTCCCACCATCAATGTCCCAAATATCCCTCTCCTCCCCTCCCCGCCCCACCTGTACTCTAGACAGGCTTTCTATTTCCCTGATATATTCTTATTGTTAGGATAGTTCGCAATGTAGTTATTTCTCTAACTAAACTCATCACTCTTTGTAGTGAGGCTCATGAGGTCAGCTGTTATGTCCAGCCCTCCTCTCTTTTGTCTCTGAAAATTGTTGAGAAATGTCTTTCATTTTTCTTAAAACCCATAGATGAGTGAGACCATTCTGCGTCTTTCTCTCTCTCTGACTTATTTCACTCAGCTTAATAGATTCCATGTACATCCATGTATAGGAAAATTTCATGACTTCATCTCTCCTGATGGCTGCATAATATTCCATTGTGTATGTGTACCAAAGTTTCTTTAGCTATTCATCTGTTCAAGGGCATCTTGGTTGTTTCCAGAGACTTGCTATGGTAAATAGTGCTGCAATGAGTATAGGTGTGAGGAAGAAATTTTTGTAGTGTATTTTTGTGTTCCTAGGGTATATTCCTAGGAGTGGTATAGTTGGATCATATGGGAGCTCAATTTCCAGTTTTTGGAGGAATCTCCATATCCCTCTCCAGAAAGGTCGAATTAGTCAACATTCCCACCAGTAGTGGATAAGAGTTCCTTTCTCACTGCATCCCTGCCAACACTGCTTGTTCTCATTCTTTGTGATGTGTGCCAATCTCTGTGGTGGTATTAGGTGGTATCTCTTCTTTGTTTTGATTTGCATCTCCCTGATGATTAGTGATGTGGAGCATTTTTCATGTGCCTTTTGGCCATTTGTATTTCTTCTTTATCAAAGTGTCTGTCCATTTCTTGTCCCCATTTTTTGATGGGATTAGATGTTTTTTTCTTGTAGAGTTCTGTCAGTGCCCTGTATATTTTGGATATTAGGCCCTTATCTGATGTGTATTGGGTAAGAATAGTTTCTCCCAATCAGTGGGTGGCTCTTGTATCCTGGACACTATTTCCTTCAAGGTGCAGAAGTTTCTCAGCTTAATATATTCCCATCTGTTAATATCTGCTTTCACTTGCTTGGAGAGTGCAGTTTTCTTCTTGAAGATGCCTTCTAAAGATACCCATGACATTCTTCAAAGAAGTGTATCAGGCACTTTTGAAATTCATTTGGAACAATAAACACCCTCGAATAGCCAAAGCAATTATTTGGAAAAAGAATACGGGAGGCATTACTTTCCTCAACTTTAAACTGTATTACAAAGCAATAGTTATCAAAACAGCATGGTATTGAAATGAAGACAGACCCTCAGATCAGTGGAATAGACTTGAGTACTCAGAGAATTTTCCCCAGACATACAATCATCTAATCTTTGATAAAGAAGCAAGAAGTCCTAAATGGAACAAAGAAAGACTCTTCAACAAGTAGTATTGGCACAACTGACTAGCCACTTGCAAAAAAGCGAACTTAGACCCCCAGCTAACATCATGTACAAAGGTGAAATCCAAATGGATTAAAGACCTCGATATCAGACTGGAAACCATAAGGTATATAGAACAACATGTAGGTAAAACACTCTATGACATTGAGACTAAAGGCATCTTCCCTCAAATCTTAACTTGTAGTTCCTACTTCTGTTTTGTAAAGCAGCAAAGTCAAAGGGAATTCTCCTCACTCTGACCTGCTCTTCTGCCCCCTCTTCCAATTATATAGACCTGTGTAATGATATTGATTGTGTGTACAATAAATTTTCCATCATAAATCCAAGGGATTAGCAGTGTTAATCCTCTGCCATTTTAACAAATTCATAGGTTCTAGGAAAGAGAATGTACAAAACGCTGAAGTATTATCATTATAGCTTTCTACCATAGTAACCTGTCCTGATAGTTGCCTTTATTCATTTTTATTCATTTTTTGTTTTATTTTGAGGTTTTGGGCCACTCCCTAAAGTGCTCTGAGGATTATGGGGTGCCAAGATCTCTCTCACATGCAAAGCAATGTATCACACTGTTGACCTATTTTCTGGCCCCTTTCATTACCAGCCTTTAAGTCTTTCCTGCAAATGGAATGATAGTACATTAAGAAAGGTATTTGCCTTGCATACAGTCAATCCAAATTTGATTCCCAGCACTGCATTTGGTTCGTTCAAGTCCCAGGGGAGACCCTAATGCATAATAGAGCATAGTTGAGCCAGGAGCAAGCCCTTAGTACAAATTACTCCAATAAGTACAACAGTGCTTACTATTCATTTGAATAGTATTAATTTTTAATACAATACAATATTCAAATGCAAATGAAGTAAATTAGAGGTTGCAGGTTTTTTTGAATCATATGTATATATTTATTGAACACTTTTGATAATGTAATAATTTATTGCATTACATTTTGCTTGATGTGTTGATTGATTTTATGGTGTCGATTCTGTTGATTCTGATGTGTTGATTCTGTAGCCTACTGTGCAGAGCCCTCTGGGTGACAGTCTCCCATAATTATGCACCTGAGGATGATGATTCATGCGAGAAGACCTTCTTCTTTTACCACTGCAGCCAGTATCTTCAGTACAAATGTATCTTCTTGTCTTCCAGGACATTTCCATCCATTTCAAGTCTTGTCTAGGTTCAAAACAGGAAATAGGCACTGTAGAGTCATTGGGGCTTGAGTTCCATCAGCTACTCACACCCTCCTAAATGGGAGTCCCCCAAGGAATGAGGAGGATCATGAGGCTCAGGGCCTTCAGTGGCCACTTAGATATATGCTAATGGGTCTCTGTTCTTCTGTCCCCCCCAAGTGTCTCTTTGTTCCTAATATTACAGAATCCTATGTAATGTCCCTTAAGGAACTGGAAAGGAATAAAGAAGATCATAAGAGTTCCCCTACTTCTCACCTCTTAATACATAACCTCATCCTATGGCGCACCTCATCTGCACATCACAGGGCCTTGGAAGGCTTTATGGCTTTCCATCTTAAGAAGGCATCTGCCAGGAAGGTGGGCATATAGCTCAGGGGAATGAAAATGAGTTTGGCACTCCAGCCAGCAGAGTATCTGGTGCGAGGGTGACAGGAGATCAGGGCGTGTTCCATGCAATCTGTCACCAAGGTCAGATCCTCACAAATCTGTGGGTCCATGTTCTGCAAGGATTTAATTGCTATGAGAGAAGAAAGATAATTAAAATATATTCTCTATTCCTTATTTTTCAGCTTCTAGTTTATTTGCTGAATAATGCTAATAATTTCTTGCCCTCTCAAATTCAGGCTTCACATTACTTCCATGGTTTTTCATCTGAGTTTCCCAAATATAACCAAAACAACTGCCACATGATGCCATTCTAATTGGATTTCAGGAAATATTTCATCATATGCCCTGGAGGTATCTATGGACATTACAAATCTATCTCCTAAAATCAGGTTCTTTTACACAGGTTCCCATGAATTCAAGAGCATCTGTAACATCTGGCTTAAGTTCTCCCCCAAAATGAATTATGATGAGAGAGAGGGATTTAAGAGTTCCATGCTTACTATAATCTATTTATCATAAAGATGGTTATAAATGTCTCCAATTGTTGGAGACATAGACAAGGACCCACACTGGCATTAATGAAGGACTCAGACTTCCAGAGAATGATTTGCTTCCCTCCCCATAGTCCAGAGCTTACTCACAGGATGCCAGGTAGTTCTTGCCATAGATGTCCTTGATTTCTGGACTACACTGATCCCACAAACTCTGGAGAGCCTTAATATGAGGCTCACTGTCCACCATGGGAGTCTTGAATAAACCACACTCAATAATAGACACTTGCATTCCAAAGAATGAGACTTCCCTCCTGAAACAGAGCAGAGAAAAATAAGGTTAGGTGTTTGTGGACAAAACACACAGGAAACACAAATGAACAGAAACCACCTAATCTCATTTAGAACAAAGGTAGTATAAACTCAAATGTGTTGAGTGTGAAAGTTTAGACATTGACACTGGAAGAACAGCAGGGTTGATGATGTAATCTTTATACAGAGTTTAAACATTTCACTAAATATCTAATGATTCAAAAATTCACTCTAGATTATTAGATCTACAGAAAATCATCAATTCATCATATAATCTGCTATTTCCATTCATATTAACAGCATGTGCTGTTGATATTATGTATCCTGGCCTGGACTGAACACATCTCTAATTCAGGAGCCTTCTGACCTTCTTTGTCAATAATGAGGCCAGCAAGTCCATTGCTTCAATCCTTAACTCAGATCCTCAACCAGGAGTATCTATATTACACCTGGAAATATGCCCGCTGCAGTCTCCACATATTACTTCTTTATTGCCTCGCCTTGCCTCACCTCCACTGTTAATTTTTACTCACAGGAGTTGTCAGAACAAATACAATCAAAGGCTCTAAGCTCATCTGACAGAGTCCTGGGTCTTAGTGTTATGAGGCTAACGTCATGGGGTCCAGGTTTCAGTTCATTTCAGTTCCATTATGTTGAGGTCTCCTCCAGAGAACAATAATAGAAGCAGACTCTCTAGGTCAGGGTTTCATCTGGATACCCAGGACATAAAATTGATATTTCAAAGCAAAAGGAATTAAGAGGGATCAAGAAGAGCCTGGAAATAGATGATAGAAGAAAAAAGGCTCCCTAGATATATAGTAGCAAAAGCGCCCCAAGACAGTCTCTTATAGCTCTTACCTGAGGGAGTCTGAGAAGGCCTCAAGGCCATACTTGGAGATGCAGTAGCCTCCACCAAAAATGGACACACGACCTGCGATACTGGAGAAATTGACCACACGACCCTTAGCTTTTACCAGTTGGGGCAGTAGACTCAGGGTTACCTCAATCACTCCCAACAAGTTCACATCCAATATTTTCATGAAGTCCTGTTTGGTCATCCACGAATTGGGAGCTGTGGGCACTGAGATGCCAGCATTGTTCACCAGACCCCAGAGACCTGGACACAGGGGAAAGGAAAGCAACATTGTGATGTGTCTGGAGGGAGGGTACATCTGGAGGCCCAAGACTATCCTCAGGTCATCATAGAAAGGTTGCACAGGGAGTGGGTAGAACAGAAACAAATTGTCCACCCTCAGGACTGGAGCTCAGGCCCTGTCAGCTGCTGAAGGATAGAGAGGGTCTGAGTCTTTTGGTCTCACATACCTATGTTGTGGCTTCCCCGTTTAATAAATATTTCCCTGCCTTTCTATGTGTCGGCAAAGCCTTTCTAGGATATGCCCTAATTATTAATTGAAAAGAGACACTGAGTGAGAGAGAAGAGTAGGAAAGATTTTTCTTTTCTTTTCTTTTCTTTTTACAAAGCTAAAATATTATATTTGGTTTTTAAGTGCAACAAATTGTTTATAAATATAGTAAAATGTTCAATTACTCTATGTCTTATGACTCTTCTCCAAATTATATTATTTAAGCAACTTCATTTTATATATATATTTTTTATTTAAACACTTGATTACATACATGATTGTGTTTGGGTTTCAGTCATGTAAAGAACACCACCCATCACCAGTGCAACATTCTCATCACCAATGTCCCAAATCTCCCTCCTCCCCACCCAACCCCCGCCTATACTCTAGACAGGCTTTTATTTCCCTCATACATATTAGGATAGTTCAAAATGTAGTTATTTCTCTAACTAAACTCATCCCTGTTAGTGGTGAGCTTCATGAGGTGAGCTGTAACTTCCAGCCCTTCTCTCTTTTGTGTCTGAAAATTATTATTGCAAGAATGTCTTTCATTTTTCTTAAAACCCATAGATGAGTGAGACCATTCTGTGTTTTCTCTCTCTCTCTCTCTGACTTATTTCACTCAGCATAATAGATTCCATGTACATCCATGTATAGGGAAGATTTTTCAATAATGTAAGTAAAGTCAATGGATAAACTACAATGAATAAAAGGATCCAAAGAGTCAGAAAAGGACCTCAGAACCGTCCTTGGAGATGCAGTAGCCACTACCAATTAGTTTTCCAACAAGCTGGAAACATGATTTCTGAGTCATTTTGCCACTATTTGAAAACTTCAGAAAGTTCTGTTATGTCAGATGAAAATAAGGGATATTCCTACAAGTAGGAAACTTGGTCACCAATAGAAAGTACTAAGAGTTGTGGCCTGGAGTAACTGTTGACCCAAGCTTCACGTCCTCTTTGAGAGCAGTCCAATGGAACTTCAACATTAACATCAAGAAAAGAGATCTTGAGGGCTAGAAGGACCAGCCTATGATAACAAGCTTATCACAAAGTGTGGTAAGTGGGGCTTGGGAGATAGCACAGCAGTATGGGCCTTTGCTTTCCATGCAGAAGATCTGGGAGGGACCCGGAATTCTCTGGCCTCCCATATGGACCCCTGAGCCTGACAGAGCTAATTCTGAGCAAAGAGCTAGGAGTAACCCCTGTGTACCACCAGGCATGACCCCCCAAAACAAACAAACAAAAAAGAGTGATAAGTGCAGTTAGAGAAATAACTGCTACCATGACAATGATAGAGTTAGAAATGCAATGTCTGTCTTGAAGACAAGCAGGGGGTGGGGAAGGTAGGAAATGGGGAAAAATGATGGAGAGAAAATTATACTGGTGAAGGGTGTGTGCATTTTATGGCTGAAACTCAATTATGAACATATTTGTAACCTTTGTGCTTAAATAAAGAAATCATATATAAAAAAGTAACCTATAAAAAAAAAAGAAAAGATCTCTTCCTGTTCATTTCATGTCTCATTAGGTCAAAACTCTTTCTCAAACCATGAGATAGGGGCGAGTACTAGGAGAAGAGACTTAAGTTGGGTTGCTGGTGATTGAAAAAAGCTCATGGGACTAAACTATTGAAAGCCCCCAGGATTCTTCTAGGAGTACACTTGGGGTCTCCCCTTAAAACACAGACACAGATAGAGCAGCCTGTGATACCTCTGTCTCCCGTGTGCTCCTTCACCCACTGGGTGGCAGCGGCGATGCTTTCTGAGTTGGTGACATCCAGGATCACAGTTTCCAGCCTGTCTGAAGTCTGTGCCTTCAGTGTCTCGGCCCCCTTCTCAGTCAGACAGGCAGCCAGCACCCTGAAGCCTCGCAGGTCCAGCTGCTTGGCCAGCAGGTTCCCGAAGCCCGAGTCACAGCCCGTGATGAAGACGTACTTGTCCCACAGCTGGCTCACCACCTGCCTCTCCAGGTACCAGCGTAGAAGGTGGTAGAGGCCCACCAGGGCAACCACGTAAAGCCACATAGCCTGGAGAAAGAGAAAAAGAGAGAAAGAGAGAGTCAGGAAAGAGAAAGGCAGGTGACATGGAAAATGCAGATGTATGTTTGTAGACTAGTCTAAAGGTTTTGCTTCATCCCCCCTCCCCACTTTTAGTTGAGTGTGTTTTCTTTTCTTTTTTTTTTTTGGTTTTTGGGCCACACCCGGCGGTGCTCAGGGGTTACTCCTGGCTGTCTGCTCAGAAATAGCTCCTGGCAGGCACGGGGGACCATATGGGACACCGGGATTCGAACCAACCACCTTTGGTCCTGGATCGGCTGCTTGCAAGGCAAACGCCTCTGTGCTATCTCTCCGGGCCCGTTGAGTGTGATTTCATTGCATACTATAATCAGGGCTTCCTAAGCTATTTCCGCTCATGACTTCTTTTGCTCCAGAAAGTTCTATACAACCCAGATTCTATTAGTATATAAATGAAATATTTATTGTTAGCCCCAAATAAGTTTATTTTAAAACGAAAATGTTCAAGTTTATGTGACATGTGAAGTACAAACTATAGTTAGAGAGGCAAGTCTCTGCTCTTTTGGCCAGTCCTACTTGATGCCATTAGATGACTAAGATTCTCAAACATATTTCTTCAACCATACTCTTTACTCTATATACCCCTTCTTTCTTTCTCCTGAAATACATGACATTAGGACCCTGTGTTCAGTTCCCCTGATTTAGCACTCAGGCAGAGATTGTCATATTCCTGCCTTGAGCTGGAATATGGTTTCAGAATTTCACTCTAGCAGGGAGGGCTATACCCCAAGGGGAAATTAGCTAAGCTTGTATTAGATATTTGTCCTAACTGGAAAGCAGAAGAAGGGGATTCAATAAGGGGGTACAACAGGACTTGCATGGGGACAGGACCAGGAGACAGTTTTCCATTTCAGGCCTCTCCTTCTTAGCTCACACTGTCTCTGAGTATGGGAAACTGGGAGAAAGGAGGCACAGGAGGAGAATTCCCACCCTCAGCAGTCAATAGCTCTAGCCGTTCTCGAGGAGCACAAACACAGAGAGCACCAAGAGTTTGGGTCACTTTATCTGCAGGACCACTTAAGGCTTGGGAGTGTGCAGGAGGTCCCTATGCTCTCCCTGAGGCAGCCTCTCTTGCTACCTAAGAACCTCAGGTCTTTCCTAGCCTTGACCCCAGTGAAGGAACCTCAGGGAAAGTAGGGAGCCTAGGAAACCCTCAAGACAGAGGTCCACCCTAAAGAGACTAGACCTTCCTTAAATTCTTAAACCCATAAATTTCCATGAGCCAAGCAGAGAGACATCTCCCACTCCCCAGGCCTGAGCCTCATTTTGACTCTCAAAGTCGTAGGACATTGGAGGATATGAGAGCAGGCACCATGAACTCAGTATCTACATACTAGCCAGGAAGCGACAGGGGCTCAGGAGAGAAAAGGGAAGAAAAAAGCCTATACTGACCTTCACTCTCCTGGAATCTGCTGGGGTGCAGTGCAGTACTGAAGTGACACAGGAAGGGGACTTCTCTCTCCAAATCTCTGCCAAGCACTGGCCTTGCACCCTCTGTGGGAGGGGTATAACAGGTGATTCTGGTGTTAGCTAAAGCCGAGCCCATTGCCTCCTGGTGGTTCCCTACTGTAACAACATTAGAAGTCCCTCTTAGCCTATTTCTTACTGTAATAAGGTCCAGAGATAATAGAGTTAAGGCTGAGAGGGCCGGAAGGACTGGCTCGCAATTTGAAGTTGACTACAAGGAGTGGTGAACGCTGTTAGGGAAATAACTACACTAACAACTAGCATGACAATGTTAAAGAATGAGAGAAGTAGAATGCTTATCTCGAATACAGGCAGGGGTGGGGGAGAAGGGGGGGCATTGCTGGTGGGAATGTTGCACCGGTGAACGGGGATATTCTGTTTATGACTGAAACCCAACTACAAACATGCTTGTAACCATGGTGCTTAAATATTTATATAAAAACAAAAAATAAAGTTGAATGATTGAAAAAAAGATACCCAAAGACACTCTGACTTTGACAGAGTATCTGTGTAAACCCCAAGATCTGGTTGCTGAAGCCTGACTGCAACAACTGTGATTGAAGAGGACCTTACCTGGGACCATGAGAAAAAAATTTGGGGTTACACAAATTAGTTTGCCTGGAGCCTGCATTTGGTCTTGTGGCACGATGGTTCATGCTTAGGGACACCCAGCTTTTAGGCCAAAAGTTTTTTTTCTTTCTATTTGTCCCAACTTTTGCTGCACCAATGCAAAAAACTGTCACCCCTTTTCTTCTTTAGGTAGAGAAATTCATTTTTTTCGTAAAACCTTGGGACATGGATCACTTTGTTTTGCCTCATAATTTACATTTTTTAAATTAAAATTGAGAAGAAAGGAAAAAGTAAAGTATGGGAGAAAGGGGTCAAGTGGTCTCAAGTGCATAGTCAGAGAAGAAAAGGACAGATCTGGGCCCGGAGAGATAGCACAGCGGTGTTTGCCTTGCAAGCAGCCAATCCAGGACCAAAGGTGGTTGGTTCAAATCCCAGTGTCCCATATGGTCCCCTGTGCCTGCCAGGAGCTATTTCTGAACAGACAGCCAGGAGTAACCCCTGAGCACTGCAGGGTGTGGCCCAAAACCCCCCCCCCAAAAAAAAAAAAAGAAAAAAAAAGAAAAGAAAAGGACAGATCTGGGTTTGCAGGCCAAAGTCAGTAACAGTGGGATGTGCTCTGGGATATTTGGTGTGGGAATGACTCTGATTCACTGTGTATTTGAAATTCAACTATAAAGGACTTTATAGATCATAATAGTTTAAAAAAACCAAGGGAGAGCATATGTAGTAGGAAGCTACATGTTAGAAAAATAAGTAGTGAAAACCTAAACTTTAGAGGTCAGGGATTCCAAGAAAAAGGTACAGATAATAAACTGAAGGGCCCTTAACATGTTATGGGAATGCCTACACTACTCAGAAAATGTCCTAGGGTGACATCCCTTGTATACAGTCTCTTATCTGTTACCCTTCCCAGGAGGAAGTCAATATCCAGAAATCATTACCTAAAATCTCTTTATTGTTCACATTCCTTATTGAAGTGTAACCCCCCCCTCAGGTTTAATTAGTATTAAAGAATCTGTTATCAACTCTTCTTTCTATGACCAATGATTGCTGAACAATAAATATCCAATGAAGAGGACAGTTGGGGCTCTCTGTCCATGAGGCTGTAAAGGAAAAGTTTCCCCTGGATTTGCTAACTGCCCTAATCACCTACCCCCCTTCACAATTCTGGGAACTTAAGTTTCCCCTAAGTTTCCTGATCATTCACCTACCTTCACAATTGTGGGAACGTGTAGACCCAGTTATAGTTTAACTTTCTTTCTGTTCCTACATGGTTTTAACCTGGTCATGTTAACCCTGTAAGCTTGCACCTGTACCTTGCAAAAATGTGATTGAGCAAATGCCAGATGTCATGTACTTCCTAAAGCCAATCAATCTACTGTACCTTTCTATTGTTTGAAATACTATATACAGCTTGTAAGCTCATGGCTCAGGGCTGGCAGTTTCTAGCTTATGCTGGATTCTAGCGCAGCCCCTGCATGCTTGTAAGAAAATAAACCCCCTGCTTTTGCATGAGACTGTGGTCTTGGTGTCTTTGAACGGCGCATCGTTCTCCTGGACTTAACATGGCAATTAGTCCCCTGACCCCCATGCTTTCTCTTTAGTGTCTGTCTTGTTTTCTTAATCCTCACAGGGACTCTGCTTCAGACCTGTTCACCTGGAGCAGGTGAACTTCAGCACTAACTGATCAGGATTTTAAAGAAGAAATGTGAAGGCTGTCAAAGAACTCAAAGAAACCATGGAATGGACAGTTCATAAGACTCAGAGGACATGAGAGTAGAAATAAGAAAACTTCAAACAGAAATATCAGGACTATGAGGCTGGAGTGACAGCACAGCAATAAGGTGTTTGCTTTACATGCAGCTGAAGTAGGACCAACCAGGGTTCGATTCCCAGCATTCCATATTGTCCCCTGAGCCTGCCAGATGTGATTTCTGAGCACACAGTCAGAAGTAATCCCTGAGCACAGTCGGTTTTGCTCCCCCCCCCCTCCAAATAAAGAACTACCAGGACTGAAATACATGGTATGTAGAAATGAAAACCTCACTGGAAAGCCTAACCAGCAGAGTTACAGTTGTTTAGGACAGTATCAGTGAGCTGGAAGATGAGCTGCAAAACACCTCCATTCAGCGGCAGAAATTTAAAAAGAGCCTTAAAATAAATTATCAGAAGATGGAATATATCCTCAAAATAGAAGAACAGACAACAAAAGACTATTGGGATAAATTTAACAGGAGCATGAGAATCATTGGGATCCCAGAGGGCCAGGAAGAAAACCTCTATGACAAAGCAACAGTCAAAGACATCATAACTGAGAAATTACCAGAGTTAAAAAATGCTTGTACGGGGCCGGGCGGTGGCGCTGGAGGTAAGGTGCCTGCGCTAGCCTAGGACGGACCACGGTTCGATCCCCCGGCGTCCCATGTGGTCCCCCAAGAATCCAGGAGCGACTTCTGAGCGCATAGCCAGGAGTAACCCCTGAGCATCACAGGGTGTGGCCCAAAAACCAAAAAAAAAAAAAAATGCTTGTACCCACATCCTGGATGCCCAAAGAGTACCAGCGAAAAGAAATCCAAATAAAAGCACCACAAGGCACATCATAGTTACAATGATGAAAACCATAGATAGAGATAGAATCTTGAAAGCATTAAGATTGAAAATGCACATTACATACAAAGAAGAAAACTTAAGATTTACAATAGATTTATCATAAGCAGCCCTCCAGGCCTAAAGGCAGTGGTGGGATATAGTGAAAAAAAAAATCAATGAAATGAATGCTTCACTAAGATCTTCATTTAGGTTTGGAGGAAGGATACACAGCTTCACGGATAAGCAACTCAGCCACTGAAACTGAAGTCAAGCCAATGTGACAAATGTTCAAGGTTCTATAAAACCCACCTGCAAGATTTGAATTTTGGGGTTCATAGATCTTGAGGTTTTGAAGTATGTAAGTGGCTACTTTGTTACTCTGTTAATAGATGGGAACTCCTTTACCATCTTTCAGCAAGTGGATCTTTCAACTTTAGTGGATCTATTAAAACAAAGATATTCCCGTGAAGTATTAAATATATAAAAGGTGTTGAGAAAAGTTATCTTTCCATGTTTGTCAAAGATACTGTTTACCTGTTTGCTATGGGTCTGAGAGCAAAAGAAATGCTATTAAAATCGTAGAAGTAGAACACACAGCTTAACCTATAATATTATATTTTTCCTTCTTAACTGCACAAGGAAAACCTTGATTTCCTATAATTTTTTTTGTTTGTTTTTTGTTTTTGGGCCACACCCCGTGGTGCTCAAGGTTTACTTCTGGCTGTCTGCTCAGAAATAGCTCCTGGCAGGTACGGGGGACCATATGGGACACTGGGACTCGAACCAACCACCTTTGGTCCTGGATCGGCTGCTTGCAAGGCAAACACCGCTGTGCTATGATTTCCTATAATTTTTAAGTGTCTAATTTTATCAGAGCTCCGTAACATGAATCTGCAGCATCAAAGATCCTTTTTGAAAGACCTTCCCAGAAACTATTAGGCAGACTCTGCAGTTATAATTTAAAGGTATCTTTATAACAATCCAGTTATATGAGCAATTTCCTCCTTTAGAACACAACCCTCAAGCCTTCTACACATTCATTTAACTCTTCATTTTAATTTACAGCCAATTAGTTTCCCTTTAATAGAATACTTTTTTTTTTTTGTTTGCTTTTGGGCCATACCCGCTGATGCTCAGAGATTACTTCTGGCTCTGCACTCAGAAATCGCTCCTGGGGGACCCTATGGGACACTGGGGGATTGAACCATGGTTTGTCCTAGGTTAGTGCTTGCAAGGCAAATGCCCTACCGCTTATGTCACCACTCCGGCCCCCAAAATCCTTTTTTTTAAAAAAACAATTATAACCCCACCTGTTAGATGGCTGGTTTCCATGCAGAATAGAGGGCACAAAGAAGAGAGTATAAGGATAGGTTTATATCAGCACTGAGGACCTTAAAGTCAAAGGGATTGGAGCTCTGAGCATGGGTAGGTACACAATTTATATATATGCAGCCAGCATATTCAAATCACCTATCTATATTTCTTCAAGGCACATTAAATAAGACAGAGTTTAGCTTAAGTCTTGCATCTTGTCTACATGTTGTTGCATGAAACAACAAGGATTTCACACTTGTAACTAGGGGACCCTGAGTGATAGCACAATGGGTCTGGGTTTTGCCTTACACAGGGCTGACCCGGGTTCAATTCTTGGCATCCCATATGGTCCCCTGAACCTGCCAGGAGTAACTTCTGAGTGCAGAGCCATCTCTGAGAATCGCTGGGAGTGGCATAAAACCAAAAAAAAAATCACATTTGCAAATAAAGTTTAATTCTTTTAAGGTCAAAACTAGGTTTGATACCTGGGAAACCTGTGAAAAGACTGACATATAATAAACTATCTCAATAATAGCATATGTTTCAATGTAAAGGGCTGACCAGTTAATAACATAGTTTACCCTATTCTCTATTTTCAAAAGCCACTGAAGTCAAAAGATCTGTTCCTAGCTGCTTGCAAGTTAGAGTGGGCCATTTTTTTTATTTTCAGTAGGAAGCCCTAAGGCTGGACTTGAATTCCAGAAGAAACCTTTTAAGCTTTTGATTAAGGCATAATGCTATGACTTCAGGCTCTCAGGATGTCTCATCTAGACTGTTATTTATGTGTGTACAAAAGTTTAAGTTACCAAAAGTCTCAGAGATCAAATATTCCTAGAGGTATTAAATTTTGGCTTACTCCTCTGTCTTCTAACTAAGTTATCCTGACTTGGAAATTATTAGTGCAAATAATTTTGGTCAAAAACTCTTAAAAGTCAGTTTATCCTGCTTAGATAACAGAAACAAATTCCGATTCTTAATCAATGATAAATGTTCTTTATCTGGGCTGACATCTATGGATTCTAGCCCAAGATGGTAACTTGGTGCTGTAG